>NC_056734.1:29993397-30293397 GCF_019279795.1 Protopterus annectens | reverse complement strand
TGCCTATGCCTTGGCAAAGAGGGAACGTATAGCACATACTCTGACAGTGTAGGCCCCTACGGACTGACACACCTCTCCACCTGCACACACAGTAAAATGGATGGCACACAAGCACGACCACCTGTAAATTGTAATGTATAGGTGGCCCACTGTGTGAATCCCACATAGGCAGTCCTCAAATATTGTACACACAACAGCTATAGGAACAGGGAATGTCAACACCTGAACAGTACATGCGCCTATCACCATATGGTGGTGCTGTGTGTATAGGTTCCCAGGTACAACGGTAGGTTCACGGCCGACTGTCAGAGGCCATACAGGAAATGGGGCAAACAGTGTCCGCTGTTGCCACAACATTGAGTAACCAACTGTCGTGTAGAGGAGCAGAGGCAATCGTGGGAGCACATGTGTGTAAGCACTGTTCAGCACACACTCAGCAGAGAGTCCCTGCTGCATTAGTGAGGGGCTGCACATAATATAATCATGGATGTTGTGTCAAGGCATGTGGTGTACCCATAACAGGTAGTTGTCACCCCAGCATGCTCCACCCACGGTCATTTGAAGGTGTAGCACACTGTTGTGTGTGGCTCACTGAGATATACATACCCAATTCCGGAGCACAACCAGTAAACATCACATGGACATACTATTAACTGGACTCATCAATATGTAAACTAACTGAGTTACCCATGTGAGTGCAGTATGGAGTAACAGCTGTAGTATACTCTATGTACAAAATGACATAACATGTGTACAAATCACAGATGGCCATATGTTAAATGCAGTGACCATCGTGCATGTTCCCGGTCCCACATCCTGCAAGGGATGTAACGTAATCCTGAAGGCACGAGTAATGTATGTTGGATGCAGGTCAGCAGATCATGTTTAGCACACGTTACCAGGAATATGCATTGCCCACTGCTGGTAAGCGATGTTTAAATATGACTATATGGATATGCACGAAACAGGGATAAGCTACACCGAATATCACGCAGATCATGGTCAATGATGTCCAGAACAGGTGAAACCAGCATTATTCACCCCTGTACTAATAGCGCCTGCTCTGAAGGGTAAAATGACCACTGCCAGGTGTAGAACATGTAATCATGTATAGAATCACCTAACACTATTGCTAGGCAAGATGTACCTATGGTAGGGTTGCCACCTCTTCAAATGACCAATGTGGAACATATGTCAGATGTCTGCAGGCTGACACATACACCCGGCCAGTACGAAATGCAGAACTGCACTGTTTTGCCTAGATAAAAGCTCATTCTTGTAATGTTTACTTACTTATTCTGTTTCTAGAACATATAGGTGGTTCAGATACAGAATAACTGTTTTATGCAACTATTACATAAACTATAGGAAATAAGTATGTTCTAAAATCCCAGGACATTTGCCATGTTCACAAATATTTTGTAGTACACAACTGCCCAAAGAGGGATTGTCCCTCACAGAATGGGACAGCTGGTAACCCTAACCTATGGCAGGTGTGTAATGTGACAAGTACAGACACAAACGTGCGGAGTCCAGGAAACAGTATACACCAACAAGTACACAGTGAAAGGTGTAGCTTGCCTGTCACTTTCCCCATCAGATATATATATATATATATATATATATATATATATATATATATATATATATATATATATATATATATATATATATATATATATATATATATATATATATATATATATATATATATATATATATATGTACACATATATACATATATATAATACAGATAGAAAGGGCGATAGAGTGATATATGTTGATATATACGGAGTCAGCGATATCTGCAAATATATATAGATAGGTCAGCGACATTCATAACACCTCAGAGGTACAAATAAATAGGATACCGCCAACTATGGAATGTGTAACATACCGACATGCGTAACCACGAGGCTGAAAGACCGAAAGAACACAGTACCGGAACAGTACAACTGTGAGTAATAGTATGATGATATGAAGGGACATTTAGTTACCACTGCCGGTGTTGCAGTCCACGTAGGTACTGTGTTCAACTGTGTTTGTGAGCGCCGTAGTCTGTGTATGTGTGTATTGAGAGTGCCATGTGCGTCTCTGTGTGACTGTAATGTGTGTGTGTGTCTGCATCATGTGTCTGTTAGTGCCAACTCGGAGGTAGATCATTATGGTAGGTGTGGGTATAGCTAGCCGTAGGCATACGATTACCACCTGTCCCACATTAGGAGGGACAGCCCCTCCCTGGGCAGGTGTGTCCTGACATAAAACATTACAAAGGGAAAATGTCTGGGATTGTAGGACATTAATATGTCCCATATATAATGCAATAGTTGCATTAAATAGTTATGCCTGTATGTAAGAAACGTAAATGTTACATGCAATATGATAAGTAGCCAAAGTCCCACAATAGGTATGTATTGAGGATAAAAGTATGTGCTAACCTGTGTACTGACCATGTCTATGTGTTGGTCTGTAAACACCGCTGTGCGTCCTGCAAAGTGTCCAACAATGGCCATATGAAAAGGTGGCAACCCCATGGCAAAGAGGTTCTGTTACCAACACAACCACAATGACTGCAAATATCTGGGACAGAAATACACGGGATAACTGTCAGTTAGGCATATCCCTTTAGATATCACTGCAATTCCGGAGGTATGGACATATCAACCTCACCTGCATATTATATAGAAACCAATTAACAACAGCCCAATGTACAATCCCGTAACATAGGTCTACTAACTGATAGCTCTATAATTAGGGACGGAGCCCACATACATATATATGGAATATGTAGAAATGCAAGCCCCACAAACCTGTATATGCTACATACACCCACCGACATCCCCCACACTAGAAACTATAGCAATACAGACTGCAATAACAGCACAAACATCCAGTTAGTCAATTACATCTGCAGAACCGTCAACATACCTAGTGAGAGATACAATTAAAGGCGCCATGCAAAATTGCAGCCATTATATAATGGAACTAATGGCGATGTTACAGGTTTTGTTTGCAATTGTCCATTATCAGACGTTGGGACGACAGGAACACCCACATGTTGAACCACATACTCTAGCTGTCATACACAATCCTCGGGGGACATGAATCCAAAGTATAATTGTCTCTATGCATAGCAGTTGCAATTACACATAACAAAACACAATACAGGCTGTCTCCCTGAAGGTAGGGCAAATGGGCAACTCCCAAGTGGAGAATTAAATTATACCCCACTGTTGGCGCGTAATTGGTGAATGGAGTAGCTGCACAGCTGATATGCAAGTAATTAGTCACTCAGGAACACGAATTGGCGGGAGGAAACCACATGTTACAGGTATCGACGTATATAAGGATGACTTGCTAGACATTCAAACCATATGCTCATACAAACTACCTGTTTAAGCAGTGTGAGAGAGATAGAGATGAAAGTCCATAGCGATAACAAAGTATGTGGAACACTCGGTATGTACGTTTATGTATAGCATGTTTTTTATTAATTATTTACTGTATGTATAGCCTGGTTTGCATTAATTAAAAGTGTCCGCAATGCATAAAGTGGGAAAAGGTATTTATGTAGTGATGTCTTGCTGAGCATACTAAAGCATGTAGAAACTGTGCGTCCAGCAGTGGGCCACAAGGTACACATTACAGACACCACAAGGGAGGCTACATGAGGACTTTAAACAGAACATTTCCATACAACCTGCCGTCAGTGGTAGGGTATGTCCAACAAGTACGTGCCATAGCAGGGGATAGTATATGTTGATATACTGTCACATTAGGCATGTGTATGGGCATATAATGACAATGACATGTCTAAGGTGGTCCTGCTGCACAAGTATGCTTTGCATTATGGGATACTATGTGAAATATGTGTAATGTATAGTATTGTAGGTAGATATGTCAGGCATATCATGCATACCAAAGGTATTGTCTATTGGCATGTACAATAACAGGATACATATGGCTTGTAGGCACAGGACATTGCAATAGCATGATAGCTAATCTAAATGGAAGGGCTACCAAGTAACCATGCACACAGGACATGTAATAGCTTCACAGGTTCATAGTGGGGTACTATGCAGTCTGGCAAGTCTATGTGTAAGCATAACTACAGTGTTCACACCAGTGGCACCTCTCTAGGGTAGTGTCCTGTGAACAGCAGAGCCATGTGTTACCTGCACCTCTGCACAGTACAGCCACTGCAGTGATCCCTGGTGTACATGTGTCTCCCAACCACGAAGGGAGGTATCACATGAACAGTGCTACTGAGTGTCCCTGCGTGATGTACATAGGACTCATGTTCCAAAGCAAGGTGAGTGACCGGTTTGGGAATGTAACCCTCAAGCACATCCCACTCATTGTTGCGTGTGTGCACATATCCATGAGCATGTTGCTCACAGTAGCTTTTGCTTATGTCGTGTATGAGGAGTATATCCATTAATATTGTTGTGGACATGGGCCCTGTCTGTTCAGCAGAGGTCACCCCTGAGTATGTAGTATGCAAATGTGTACAGACATGGTGTCCGTAGTTCAGCCGCATACTTTAACTGTCGGAGTTAAATAAACGTCATGGCGTGTTAATGGTGTGGTATGTAAAGCTGTAGCTGTTGTGTAAGGTACACCCTAAATGGGGTGGTGTACCCTTGAATGTGTGTAGACGTCTTGAGTTCAGAGGTACAATGGGTGCCTATGTACCAGCTACACACCCAGTACAGATAAGTGTGGCCACATAGAAAGATATCCACGCCAAAATGGCAATACGGTAACCACAGGAGTGGGTGCGACATACATGTGTACTACAAACATGTACAATGTGACATGTATGTAGGGGACTACCACCTATGTGATAGTCAGTGGGTGAATGGTGTAATGCAAAGGTGATGTTCATGCACCTTGTGTCATGCAGCTTGAGGCCATGATATTCATATCAGGTATCTGTCACAGTGACACCCATATGGATGGAGTCAGTATCAGCTGATGGATCAGTCATGGCACTTTGTATGCAGGGGGTTGTAAAGCTAGGCAGGGAAAGTCCTTCTGTGCTAGCCGGTACCTCAGGGAAGCGTATACTGAACATGAGGGGCCTAATGACTGAGGACTGTGTTATGGCAAATGTAACTGAAATGCAGTAGGTACTATGGTATGCTACCCTCATTGTGTGTGTCCTGTCCATGAGCCACGTAGCATAATATCCTGAGACATAGGGTACGATGTGCTGGTGGATGTGTATGTTGTCAATACCAAAATGGAGAACAGTGCTGAAAGGCAATGAGAGGACAATGTAGGATATGTGGACTCCCGTACCATCATCAACTACCCTGGTAACTGTATGAAAGGAGTCCACCAGGTGTAGGGGCAATGCTCTGGCCCTAACAAGTCCAACCTGGGTGGCATCAAAGGACCGGATCCCAACAATGTCTCTGTGAATGATGTCCTTGATGATGTGCCCCATAGCCATGCAGAACAGTCCAGTCAGGTGTGTAGGACTATAGTCCCACTCGTGCATTGTGGTGCCACCTGTGTGGAGTGTGACAAATGTTGCTGTGTGCCAATCAGGGGCCACAATGTCTGATACAAGGCTATTACTGAATATGGTGGCCTAGTGGGGAGACATGTTGTCCAGAGGTTTGTGGACATCACAGCCTGGGACTTTGGAAGGTGACATGGGGCCAGTGTACCAGGACATACAGAGTGCAGGTTAGTACTGTGTAGGTGTGACCGCAGGGACACCGCAATATTCCTGCATGGATTGTGGCCCTGTAGTGAGTGAGAGGATGTAATGTTAGCATTGAATCCATCCGCCAGCATGTTGCCAACATCACCTGGGTCTGTAATGTTCCTGAGTGACTGTTGTATGTGAGAGCAGATGTGGGTGTTGCCAACAACTACTGACATACCACCATAATGCCTTGTGGTACACCCCGGAAAGTGTCGCAGTAATGTTTACGTAGCTAGTCTTGGGGTATGTGATGAGGGATCCCATGGCCCTACCGAGTCTGACCATTGAGCTACCCCACCCATGGGATTTTACACCACTGTGCAACAGCCTCCACCTATTGTTGTACATTATGTCCATGGAACATGACCACCAGAGTGGCGTCTGTTATCTGGTGTGTACCATCATGGCTCTGTGTGGAATAGCATGATCCATGCAGTCGTGTACGTGCTAATGAAGTGCACTGGGGTATGTTTCAGCATTTGTAAGTGCATTGTCCATCTGCACGGGTGTCATGACGTTAACAACCGCTGTCGTAAGACGTCTGTAGTAGGTGTTGTAGTACTTATGTACTGTGTATGCCATGAAGGGTGTGGTGCTGGGATGTGGCTAACAAGGTTGATTAGCATATGTTTGGAATCCACCAATGAGGGGATAACCCCAGGTGTGGAGCACCAGTCACAAGTTGGTAGTGCTCGTGTCAAGGTTAATGTTGGTCTTGGAGGTGGTGTGTATGGGCTGATCCAGCCGAGTGGAGGTTATGACTCATGGATGTGTCAGTACATGAGTGACTATCCCAGTTAAGTGTATGGTATTGTCAGTCACACATCAGTAGTAGCTGTCTGAGCCATACTGTCCAGTACACCAACAAATGAGGTCTGGTAACCTTGGGGTATGTTGTTGAATCTGTAGCTTGTTACAATGTGTATAGCGGTTCCCGACACAGTTAGTTGCACGTGGAGCACCTCTGATGCATTGTGCTAAGTAACTAGCCAGGATGTGTGTACAACATAATGGGATATGGGAACACCCAGCTGTGGGTGTGCCGGTCCAGGTATGTGCCTGAAAGGTATGGTCTGTCTATAACCTGTCATTGCAGGTGTGCTCTGCAGAGCCTAGAGGTAGGTCCCAGTCACTGCAGAGATATTGGAGTGGTGCAGTATAAGGTGTGCCTTGCCTGCGTGCGTCACAGAGGAAGATGCAAGCAACGTGTCACATGACTCCGTGTCATGCTTGCCAGTTCCCATTCTGCCGGTGACTGTTATTGAAAACTGTACAAGACAGGCAGTATAGAAGCAGCAAAAGCCTTACATGTGATCTGTACTCACAGGGCTGACAGGTGCAGGTCATCTGTGCCAAAGCATTGTGTTTGACCAGGTCAGTCAAAGCAGACAGATACCAGATGCCTGTGGAATGACAGCAGAAGCATAGGCAACTGTTGAAGTGACACAGTCAGTCGTTGTACAGTGGTATCGGGTCCGGATGAATGCATAATGCTCCCCAGGACTAGGCCCACACCTTCAGGGCTACAACACTGGTGAGGTATTGCATGTCCCTGCACACGTAGTTTGTGAAGTGGCATCTCGGGGCAGTCACACTAACATGGAGAATGACAGTCACATCATACCTGGTAAGGTGTGGCATGGGTGCATGGGTTATGTTGCAGAACCAGTTACCCAACAGCAAGATGTAAGCGACTATCGCCTTGTCTAGCCTGCTGTGTGGAGCTGCAGTGTGACCGCCTACAGACTCACCTATGACTGGTGTGTTGTGTATGTTATAACACCCTATTGGCTGTATGTGATGGGCACACATGAGTCTGTGGGTTATAAGTTGGTGATGTTGTGTTCCGTGATGGGGGCTGCCTCTGGTGCCTACACAGAGTATGGAGAGGTACTGCACACGTTGCCCTCATATGTGTGGTTTGTGGTGGAGATCATGTGAGACTATGTGATGAGTGGGGTGTGTTGTGAATGTTACACATCCCCACATGACTGTCAGGTGCAGCCAGAGTAGGTGACAGCATTGCCCCCAGCAGGGCTGCATAAATGCATCCCCCACAGGCTGTAGTGTCGTATGTTGGGAGGTGAGCATTGAATGTGTACATGAGACAATTGCTCTATTGCCACATGTATGACATATCTATCATATAGACAGGCAATAGCACTGGTACGTGACAGTCGGACATGCCTGTATATACAACCATGTCTCACAGGATATGTGCGTTACCTGTGTACAACAGCTGTTGTACCATAAGCAAGCTGGAAATTTTAGGACAGCCAGTGTACCAGTGGGAAATGGTGTGGAATGGGTGCTATATCAATCAGTAGCTCATGACATGCTCAAGTTCTGAACAAGTGCCTAGCATGACCATACAATACAGATAGAGTGTTGGATAATATCAACCCACAAGTGGTGATGACAGTTATAATGGGTGGCACCTGCTGAGTATGGTGTGCATGTCCATGAACCATCATCACTGTAGATGTTAGCAGTACAGATGTACAAGACAGTATGGATGTTTGATTACAAATACCTTTGTATATCACAGGAGTGTTCTACCAGTGCCTGTTGACAGACTCACAACTACAAAAGGTGCCAGAGTGAAATGTGCATATCACACCAGTGACAGCTACAGTAGAACAGGGTAATGTGTTGTACTCCACCTTCATTGTAGCCCATACCACACAGACAAATGTTAGGCATTTGTGTATGTAAGGATGTGAATGGCCATGACCTATGAGGAATAGCTGTGTCAGTGCTGTGAACAACATACAGAATGGGCTGTGTGGGTGAGGTGTGTGACATATGTGCACATTCTGATGGATGATATCAGCATTGTCACTGTTAGGTGAACATCCCTGTACCCATTAACTACCACCTAGGCTGTGATCAAAATTATGGACACTGTGTAAGGGATGGTGCTGTGCAGTACACCTCCCTGCCTTGGTGACATATCCAGGCCCCTTGGGTAGTCATACGAGGTACCCATGTCATGACAGGGTGCCATCCATGAGCATGGAGATCATTGGACAGGCATATACAGCACTGGGGTGACCAATATTGGATCAAATATCACCTTTAAGGGGTAATGGCCATGCGTGGATGGGCGATACCAGCCTTCACAATCCTCACCTCCACTACGCAGCATACTGTTTACCTTGCATAAAGACATTTGCTACACCATGATGATGGACATGCTACATATCCATATCCTGATCTGTAAGACATACGTCATGGACAGCCACTGTCCTAATACTAGGATCGCCACATGCTGGGCAGATCCCTGTGCCATACATGTGACATACTCCCGCCAAACCATGCAACCCTGTCCATCAAAGCTGCACATGTCATCCCAGTCATACATGGTGTGATGGCCGCATGGTAGATGTAGTATCAACTGTCCGGATCAGTAATGCGGCACTGATGCACCTCGCGGTGGCATACTGGCTGTCTGTTACAGCTGAGAAACCTTGCCTGTACATGCTATGGTTGATAACCATCCCTGCGAATGACGTCCGACTAGCCATTATCCCATGTGTATCACATGTCCAACACAGGTGATCCATGGCAGGATGTTGAACAGCTGTACAGTGCTGTGTAGCTGTATATGGCAAAACACATACATGTACAGGTGTCCATGCGTATATGTGCATTGTCACTGCTCAAGTCCATTAAGGCTGTGTCTGTGTTGATATGTGACATATACACAGCATCAAGGTCAACAGCAGTACCGTGGACACATCCAGGCATGTGCAGATAGGTAAGAACACCAGTGCAGGCAAATAGACATGCCCACATCAAGACAGCATTCACATGGAGTATGAACACTGTAATGAGGTGACACACATATATGGTGATGATATCCAATGCATAACGGGTGTTACATGTGTGTGACACAAACACGTCAGTCGTGGCAGTGTCATGATGATTTGCAAAGATTACTGTGCAGATGCACTAGATGTCATAGAAATGTATGTGCAGCAGTGTCTCTGTACATCTCTGAAATTGTGACCTGTCACCATCATTATGTCTTACAGATAATGCCTCGTACACACCTTCCAGCGTACAGCCACCAGGAGGATGATGTCCTCATCCCGTACCTCCATGAGAACTATGAGGTGTTGTTCAGCCATGTGCCACAGCATGCCCAGCAGTGGGACGAACTGTGGCAGGATCTACGCAGGAGGGTGAACGATGTGGGTGGCCATAACCGCACCTACCAACAGGTTCGCAGACACTGCACAGACTTGATACGACATGCAAAACAGAGTGCCACTGCAATTGCCAGGGAACAAGGTGTAACAGGTTGTGGGCCACCAACCCAGCCTCCACTCACACACACCAAGGAGCTACTGGCCAGTCCGGGGACACACTCAGAACAGCATCCACACACACTAGCTGCCATCGTGGAGGTGGGTTTCTCCCAACCAATGTGCCTGGAGTTTCCTGTTAAGTCAGTAATGCACATATGGCTATTATATCCCATTTACTTGCATGTGTCACTGTACATTATGTAACGTAACAACATATGCAAGGTATGTGGACACACATGCTGCATACTACAGTATGCTACCCTGTGTATGCACACATGTGCATACTATATGCTATTATACAGGCGGATGCGTTAACATGCACAGTGCACCCTTGGCTGTCAGACAGTCAGGGATAAAGTTCATACTGCTGTGTCACCCCTATACAGATACCTCTGGCATAATGCACAGACATGAGTCCGTTGCAGGTGAGACTGTCATCAGCATCAGGCATGTTAAAGCATAGATCTATTTGTCATGTGGCCAGTTAACAGTTGCACACTTGATGTTTGTTCCAGTCATGATATACAGGTCGCATTACCCATCATTCACACAGGCCACCCATGTGCAATATATACAAATGAAATGATACACCGACTTGAAACCGCAGTAGTTGTCATTGCTACATGTGTGGTCAGCTGTGCATACAACAGTGGAGATGTTCTACAATGGAGGCATATGTAGTATGCAGTGGAACAACATGTGTGGTATGCAAACAGTACCACACAGTGAGCTGTGATATGGGCAGCCCACAGGTGTCACCATTGTGTTATATGCCCCTGCATTGGGTGCACACATTGTGATGTGCCATCTGACATGTCCCAGACACGTAGTGTTCTGGCTGCAATATTGTCACAGTATCCCATGACCCATACCCCACATACCAAACATACAACCCATTGTCTGCATAGCCCTGTGGATGGTGACATATCTGACATCTATGGGTGTATGTCATATGGGACAACACAGACATGTGAGATGGCCATCACACACATTTGGTCAACACATGTGCACACATGGCCATGGGGGATGGCCAGAGACATGTAGCCCCACAGTAGATGTGATGTGATGTGTACACACCCTGTTGCACATTGTCCACACATGGTCCAATTATAGCCTTAGATGACTGATTATACAGTTGATGTGGTACACTGGGCATCCTAAAAGCCTGTGTACAGCTAGTGGAGGTGTCACTGACATCTACCATATAAGATATGTTGAACATCACAACTGTGTCATAGCATGACAGTAGTCACCTGTACAGCTTCCACAGACATTGACACCACATCATGCCACAGATACTGTACATTTCCCTTGCTGTTGTAGGACATCACCGTGTGTGTGGTACATCAGTGTCATGTGGGAAATGGTGAATTGACATGTCCACTATGTGTGGACATGGTTCCCAGGCAGCTAAGACCCCGCAGTTGTTGTGCAGGGGTGTCATCTGTAGGTCCTCCACTGACCTGTCACTTGACACAGCATGGTTTGGTGTGTATACACCACAGCATCGTGGGTCACAATCCACAGTTATGTCATGGGTATGCATGCAGTTATGGCTATGCAATGTGTACATATTATGCATTGTACAGCAATATAGATGCCTTATGATGCCATGCAATGGCACAGTGTCTGTACTTCACACTGTATAGCAATGTAGACGGCTCACACTAGCCTTCCATGCTCATGCACATTTGCTAAACATGATTCTCTCTGTAGGGCATACAGGCAACACCGCAATGTGATACCTATTACGATGCTGTACATGTGTCAGGACACCATTGTGTCAGACATGTATGCATGTTAATCCGCATGTCTGCAGATTACATGTCAAGGTCACGTCAGCCATGTGTACTGTTATCCTGTTCTGGTCCATATGGTGTATCACGGGGATGCATGCATACCACCATGATTTTGTGAACTGCATGGATGCTGATATGACACCTGCTTGCTGTAGTGTGCACCCCATAGAGGTATGCTTACTAACACTATTAATGTCTGAGCTGCATGCCCTCTGCCGTATCACAGCCATGATGCATGCCATCTGTCAAATCACATGCATGGTGTGTCTGTGTGTGTGTGTGTGTGTGTGTGTGTGTGTGTGTGTGTGTGTGTGTGTGTGTGTGTGTGTGTGCATGTGTGCATGTGTGTGTCTGTGTGTCTGTGTGTCTGTGTGTGTGTGTGTGTGTGTGTGTCTGTGTGTCGATTGTAATTTAGAGTCTTTCTTTGCATTCACAGGTGATGTAGGTGCATTACCCTCCTGTGGTCCATCTGATGTTAGTGTCCCCACAGATACTAGCAGTGATGAACATATGCATGAGGTACAGGGAGGGTTGTCAGGGGATGAATCTGTGCCAATGGTTGCCATCCCAGCTATGTCCCCCTCTTCCCCACACACAGTTCTGCTGCCAACACATACCACATCACCAGTGGTCATAGAGGAAGGACAGTCAGCGTCTGTTAGCATGGAACAGGAACGTGTGGTGGTACAGAAGGTGTCAGTGTAATGACTGCAGATGTGCCACACAGGCATGTGGCCGGTGCTGCTCGTAGGAGGACCTCTGGCAGACATGCACCTGCAGGACAGAGTGCAGCAGCTGGTATCATCAGATGCATGTTCCAGACTGTAATGGCGGCACAGGCACGTGCTGAACGGCAGAACAGAGAAGGTCAGAGGCTGCAGAGGGCTGCTATCCATACCCTAAATGACAACATCCAGGCATTGGCAAATGCTCAACAGCAGATTGCTGATGTTCTGGACAGGTGATTGGGTGACATGGTCGGAATCCTTGACCATGGCATGGCAATCAGCGAGTGTGAGCTGTCTGTGCTAGAACATCTGGTAGGAGTGAGGCGTAGGCCATGTGGACGTAGGCCAGCTACACCACCTAGTGCAGGTCAGTGTGAGCGTGCCACCTCACATGCCTGCTCCCATAGTGCTGGTAGCAGTAGCAGTGCAGCTGGTGGTGCGCTGTCCACATCAGGACACAGCAGGCCACATGGACATGGCCCTGGACGTTCCCAGCGGGGACACGGTTCCAGTGGACATGTGTCGTCGGACAGTAGCCAAGATGTGCCTCCACCTGGTAGTGCCTGTGCAACCCTGGCAAGCACAGGTCACGTGGCCGTGGCCGGAGACAGTGAGCTGTACAACCTGGTCTGTACAATCTGGTGCTGTCAATAATACCATGTGTAGGCCTCACAAAAGGCAGAACTGTGTGCACACATAAATGCACACAGCAAAGACATCTGTAGGGCACCACAACACCCACATACATACTGAACAGACATGTCCAATCATATCACTGGCCCTAACCCACACACAAGATGTCATCCATTGGTGCAGCCTATGCCCCTGGCAAACATTATCACTCTGTGCATATGATGAAGCCTGTGCCACATCCCTGTCATCCACACCATTGGTGCAGGGACATGCTCAAATGGTCTGATGCACAGGGTGAACAGAATAGTGAGAAGTGTATATTACATTAGTTGTGTGTGAATAGTGAGAGACGTGTATATTACATTAGTTGTGTACTATTGACACGCACCAGACATACCATGTAGTACAGGTTTAGCATGCATTGTTATATGTTCACAGTATGTGTCTCGGTAACAGCAGTAACAGCATGTTGGTAATGATGCCCTGGTTCCCTCCTTATGGTCTACTTGCATGTGCCTACAGGTAGCACTGTTTGCAGTCTCCCATGTGTAAATGTGGAGTACTCGCAGGCACATATGGCAATATCAGCATGCTATTCGTAGCCTCATCCTGACTGTTGGAAAGTCTAACATAACACAGATGTTCAGACATATACTGATCCAGAAGCATGTGGGTAGTTTAATAGGCTACAGTGGCTAGAGACGTGACATCCATACCAGGTCACATCACAGGTATGTTGACATGGTGCAGGGGTTGTACGCAGCAGTCTGGCCAATGATAATGTTAGAGGCCACTTGATAGCATGAGGCCTCACTGTGTAGCAGTAATACCCTGTCACATTACAGGAACATGCTCACACTCATGGGGTCAACAACACTATAATGCACACCCCATAGTGTTGAGGTGAGGACCCTTGCCTATGTGTTCATCACCATCACAGTACTGTGAACCCACATGATGTGACACAGAGAAAGAACATGTACAGGTAGCCAGTGTGGCTGAGACTGATGACATCAACAGGGTAGTGGACTGCATCACCATGAGGGGTTAGGGATCCTGTGTGTTCTGTATGGTAGCATACACCCTCATTCCATGCACCAGACAGCCATACATACCTACATACACACACACACACACTGTGGAGACCACAAATGTCATACACATATGGATAGCTGATGTGTGTGATACACATACCACACCTGCCTATGTCATGCTTTCCACACTGCAGTATGTACAGATCTCTACAACAGTGTACAGGGGTGTATAACAATTGGGATGTATTCCCCACAATATGTGGCATATATGGTCACACAAGCAAGCACACATGGCAGTACTGTGAATGATACACCTGCTATATGATAATATGTCTGACAGACATGCAACAGTATTGGCCACATTATGTGTAACAATGCTACCTTCAGCAATTGTGCTGATATATGCACACGGGAGGATGTAAGTGTTACAGGTGTCAAGTGATGTACTGTTGGTGACACCTGACCGCTGTGTAGGTTTTATATCTCCACCGTTCAGTAATGGTAACATAGCGTACTGTTTGCACATGTAATGGTAGGAAGGCGTGTGACACACCTGTGAGCCATCCCCGGCAAACATCCATCTACCCAGGTGGATCACGACTTTATGTACACACATCCATCCATACCTGCTGTACATCCTACTGTACTGTCAGTATGTCACCATATACAGGTGTCAATGATGGGGATGCATTGCAACTGCATGTTGTAGTTAGGCACAGATTAGTTACTTACATCAGCTACTGCACATGCATGTTGGTGCATGCACACTACAGATTGTACATGTGTGTTGGTCCTACATGCCTGTCATGTAGCCATGTTGGTATGCATTGCAATTGGTGGACATGTATGTTGACATACATAACACATGGACTGTTGTATGATATGATGGGTGTCATGGGTAACTAGTACAGAGGGAATGTGTCCTCGGTCAACATTGCTGCCTCATGTACTGTTAGCATTCAACAGCCATGGACCCACCTTCCATTTGCGTGCGTATGATTGCTGAAGCCACTTGTCTGCACAGAGGACAGCAAAAGCTATGCTATGTACATATGTGTCGTGTGTGTGGTCCATGCACATATCCACTGCAATTACATGTATGACATAGCCTAACATGTGTGTTCGTTGGTGTACAGCGACAGTCATCTGTCACAGCTGTGTAAGACCCAGGGCCCCTGGTATGTGTAGAGCTGACCTGGTTATGTACAGTGGTATCATTGCAATGCATAACACACGATGGAACCCTGTCGGTACATGTGTAGTCTGCACAGTTGCTGTAGACCTATGTATAGTGCACTGGTCATGAGTCACACGGTGTTGTGTTAATGTATGGCTGTGTATTGCTGGTCCAATGACATGGTGATGTCGGAGGACTACATTGTAGATTGTGGTGTGTACCTCTGTGATATGCACCTGAGACATCTGTGATAGCTCCTGAGTGTGTACTGGTCAATACATGTGAGTGGCCATCATGTACGTGGGGATAGTAATACCATACTGTGCCCTTCCGTGTTTAGAATCTGTGTGCATACAAGACGGCCCTTTGCAACTGCTAAGTGTGTGAGCATGCCCAGTATGCCTTTGTGTAGATGGACACACAGTACATTCCAAACTGCGCCCTTCCATGTTTAGAATCCATGTGCATGCATGCAAGATGGCCCTTTGCAACTGCTAAGTGTGTGAGCATACCCAGTACGCCATTGTGTAGATGGACACACAGTACATTCCAAACTGCACCCTTCCGTGTTTAGAATCCATGTGCATGCATGCAAGATGGCCCTTTGCAACTGCTAAGTGTGTGAGCATACCCAGTATGCCGTTGTGTAGATGGACACACAGAACTTTCCAAACAGACGTGTGATACTAAGCATGTGGGCATGGCCATTGACATCCTGTATAGCCATGGTGGTCATACAGGCAGCAGGTGTCCATTTTCAATGTCACGATGGATGCCTACATTGAACACACTGGTTGCTATCTTGAAGGGTGTACTGTCTGTGGCGCGTCCCGTATCTATGTAGTGTTGTTGCAGCGCTCGGTAGATATTTGGTTGCCCCGATAACACCACTGTCGTGTGTTTGTCTACATCTACCTTGGGACAGTAATATGCTTTCAGACTGCTCACTCTCTATACATTACCTATCAGCGTCCTTGCCTTTGCGGATGATGTCACCCACCTAGAAGTATGCCTCTGGGAGTGCTGTGTTCAGTAATCTCGGTAGCGCGTTCTGTAAATGTGTCATGCTGTAGTGTGTTAGGGTAGTTAGGTGTATGTTTGACTCCTTACCCTGCCAAGTGTGTGTGTGTGTGTGTGTGTGTGTGTGTGTGTGTGTGTGTGTGTGTGTGTGTATGTGTGTGTGTTTGGCGTATGCTCCCATCTGTCTGGGGACTCAGTCTTGCTTTTAGACGCCGCACACCACAGCAGTTTGCTACTGATGTCTTTGACTTTGCGGATGATGTCACCCACCTAGAAGTATGCCTCTGGGAGTGCTGTGTTCAGTAATCTTGGTAGCGCATTCTGGAAATCCGTCATGCTGTAGTGTGTTAGGGTAGTTAGGTGTATGTTCGACTCTCAGCCCTGCCAAGTGTGTGTGTGTGTGTGTGTGTGTGTGTGTGTGTGTGTGTTTCCAACTGCATGACAACAGTACATTGCTTTGACAGTATTCACTCTCCATAACATCTGTGCGGCGTCGTTGCCTTTGATGCTGCTGTCTGCAGGCTAAACGTGTGCCTGTGTGAATCATGTGATCCACTGATCACAGTAGTGCGTTTTGTAACGGCGTAATGCTGTCATGTGGTACAGTGCTTTTGATTATGTTCTGTTCCCAATCTTGCCACGTGTGTGTGTTTGTGTGTGTGTGTGTGTGTGTGTGTGTGTGTGTGTGTGTGTGTGTGTGTGTGTGTGTATATGTATCTATCTACATATATATATGTGTGTGTGTATAAATATATATATATATATATATATATATATATATATAGAGAGAGAGAGAGATGTATGTATATAGCTATATATATATATATATATATATATATATATATATATATATATATATATATTTATTTATTTATTTATACAACTGCAAATTTAAAATAAATAAATAAAATAAATAAATAAATAAATATATATATATATATATATATATATATATATATATATATATATATATATATATAGCTATATAGATATGTATATTGGGATTATCACTCTTGACTGTGCTGCATTGTCTGTACGTGAACACCTTGGATGTATGTACATCTGCTATGGCTCTGTGATAGTGCACATACTGTGTGGTGTAGTGATCGTGGGTTATACATGTGTAGTGACTGGTTATTGTGTTGCTTGGTATTACACGGCCATTGGAAACAATGTTAGTGCAGCACCTTTGAGTGGTCATATGCAGATCTCTGAAACAGTCAGCGGTGGTTATTACATTGGAGTGTGATTATGGATCATATCCGTCTGTAGTAACTGTCAAGTATATGCACCCCAGGTTAACATTACAGACACACATTTATCCACAGGTTGTGGTACAGATCCCAGGACTGTATGTGTAGACATTGACAGGTGCAGGACTGGGTTGTGTTGGATGCATGGAGCGGTGTCCATGGCCAGTAATGGGGATCTGTACAGCCTGGCAGGTACGGTCTGTGACTGTCCCACAACCTCCTGTATATGGCTGACACATGCTGCACCTGTGTATATGCAGACACACACACTTACCACAAACAGCTATGGCTATCACATACACACACCCATTGCACCACCACTGGGCCATGCAATAACTGTTGTCCATCACACACACACACCTACGTGTACATTAGATGGCTCTATGACAGCTCTGGACATGTTAACACCACACCCTGTGCATATGATGTCACCTGTGCCACCACCTGTGATGTGTAACATTGATGCAGGATCTGACTAACCTGGTGCTGCTGCACACAGTGGCTTTATTCCACTGTATTGATGTTAGCATGCTGTTAACACACAGTGTGTTACTTCCAGGTGTACTTCAGCAGGCATGATGCATTGAAGCTATGACCATCACTGTAGCATAGTTTACAGCACTGTTACCTCTGATGATGTAGTCTCCATCCATGTGCCATTTCACTGATGTGTGTAATATTGGCAGCATGTGTGTCTGTGTTTGCAGTACGTGTGTGATGTGTGTAGTACACATGTATACCTGCTTACAAATGCATACACAACATTACATGGGCTTCACCATTTGTACACTAGCTTACTCATTCTTCCACATGAGCACACGGGCTAACACACACACACACATACTTACTTGGGCTTACTGGCGTGCATGGACGCAGACACACTGTTGGCAGGTTTGCATGTCACATCGGTGGTATCCATGGCGTACGCCATCAGTCTCCTGACGTTCCCTGGGATAGCTCATGACACGCCTCTTCCACTGAGTACTGACAGCACAAATGTGACACTGCTCCGGTGAGGTTACAGTGTTTTGTACATACACACTCCTGTTGTCACCTATGTTCTACTCTAATAGTCCCCTTAACCTACACTACACTGTAGAGGCTTGGCCCATATGGCATGACATATTGTGATTCACTATCCTCAGCCTCACTTGCCTCACATTGCCTAAAAATGCTTCATTACATCTCTGACAGAGCGCTTCCACACATAGGTACCAGTATGCAGTAGCCATGTTATCTCCAGCTTGCCATTCATCTGCATGGCGTACTAACATCTAACTAAACTTACATTTTGTATGTATATTATCCATATGTCATGTGTTGAAGCGGAGCGTGTTCTTGTGGCGCTGCGCTACGCTTCCACACCAGGGATCGGGGGAGGACAACTACTGGTTCATTGATATCCAATGGAAAAAAGCCGCCACTGGCCTTGGACTTGGACATTGGCATGCTTCTTCGACTGTATTCATACTGTATTTGCAGCTGTCATTGCTCCGTTTAGCAACGTGCAAAATGTTAGTCGCATAACATCTGGGTACATTTCTGCACATACTCTGCTCTTGCACGGACAGCTTACTGTTTGATGTATCGTGTAGTTACGTAGGGTTACCACCTGTCCCACTTTGCGAGGGACACTCCCCCTTTGGGCAGTTGTGTCCTGCAAAATATTGTGAGAAAATGGCAAATGTCCTGGGATTTTAGGACAAAAGTATTTTCTATATTGTATGTAATAGTTGCATAAAACAGTTATTCTGTATCTGAAACACCTACATGTTATACGAAACAGAATAAGGAACAAAAACGCTACAAGAATAAACTTTTATTCAGGCAAACAACTAAAGTTCTGTCCTTTGTACTGTCCGTGGGTATGTTTTGCCCTGCAAAATCTGATGTTTGTAGCACAAATGTCCCACTTTGGCCATTTGGAAAGGTGGCAACCCTATAATTACATCATTTGCATAGCTTACACATACAAATGGGGTATGTTGCAAATCCAAACATTGTCCGTGCAATGTTCGTGTTACGGGCGGTCTTGCACACCCCTGCGGGTGTTTGCTGAATAGCCTGGCAATCATCTTTCCTTGCTGTACTCTCACTCAATCCATAAACGTCAAAGACGTCATGTATCATGGCCTAGGCTTTGCTGTGTGCTATGTCTATTTGTGGTGTATACATGGCTGTGGGTATGTCCCACTGTCATCATTGGTAAAGGTGACACCCTATAGGTACTTCCTGTAGACTGCTGTGTCATTTGACATGTCAGCACATACCTGCGGATGAACTTCCTACTGCAGCACTTTTCATACCTTCTGCGTTATCTTGCGGTCGATAATGCTGTTTCCTCAGACATGTATCTGTTTCTGATCATACCTATCAACCTTCTAGTGCAAAACATATGTACAAAGCCTAACATGATGGGAGGACAGATAGGGGCAGATTATACATATTGCTCTTACAAACGTAGATAGTTGGCAGTATTATAGGTTTTGCATTAGTATGCCCTTTCTGAGGGATTTGGGGTCTTAAACACATAAGTTTATCATTATTTAATGAAGTCAGTTCTCAGGTATTTGGCAGACAGGTACACATACCTCTCAACCTCCGACAGCAGGAAATCTGGACAAAGCCATAACTAAAAGTGGGGCAAAATCCGAAAAGTAGGGCCAATTTTTAAATATTGCTCTTACAAACCTTAGAAGTTGATAGAATAACAGGTTTTGCATTAGCGTGAATTTTCTGAAGGGTATGAAGTCTGAAACTCAAATGTCTCTCATTATTTTCTAACTTCAGTCTTTAATGATTTGCACTATTTGCCAGAAAACCACAATTTTATGAATAATTTACCAAATATATGAGGCAGATATCTGGACATTCTGCAAAAATCTGTACAGTTGAGAGGTATGCGGGTACAGATTGTGAGAGGAACGCACCACACATATGAGGCATACATCTGCACGTTCGTACAGTTACGCCAATACACACAATACATGGTGCCATCACAGGCCAGTTACCATTACATTCCTATTGCTGAACACACCCACCCACTGGGTTATATTCCTCACACATGCCAACAGGTGCTTATCCGCACTACTTATTCCATCATGTACCTTATGTGTAGGCCGGTATTTGTGCTTTCCGTTAGTGGCAGAGCTCATGTATGAGTATGGTGGACTGGACACTGTATCGGTGACAGTGCATGACACCCTGAGGGACACATGTTGTTTGAGTCTATTAACCTTCCACATTGACTTTCACAGGCCATACGTTGTAATTCACATTTGTGGACAAACATGCTTATGAGTTGTACATGTTTTGTCATTTGTCCTGATGTCTTTCTTCTCACCTGTCCACCTAGTATCACTAGTTCTGTACATTTCATTAGGACGGGTTACCTTCATACCTCTCACCTGTACACATTATGGGTATACGCCCTGGGGTTTGACCTATGATTCTGTAACATTTGTCATGATAATGTGCCTTTCTGATAGATTGCTGGCAAGCCATGACGGACTGTGCGGTTAGGTAATCATGACTGACATTTCTATTTCATGATTACTAACTCTCATAACATTCATATTCTTGACTACGCAATTATTCTATCAACGGTCTAACTTTGTCTGAGGTATATTTAATATAGTCCCTATTTGTCTGTTGTGTACCATGCCTTAGTCCAGCTGTCTTATTCTGACATTCTGGCAGGTATGGTTACCATCTTGGTCGTATGCATGTCCATCCATGATAATCGCCTATGTGACACTGATATAGGTCCCTATGTCTTCCCCCAATGGTTTACACAATATCCAGTGGGTGGGTTGCACCTGTTTGGTGAATATAGGTGTGTGCTATACCCACATAGGTATATTGATCACTCCCATGGGGAGTACCTAATACATCTGTGCCAACCAGCACCTTGGCCAAATTCTGCATACCCATGATTCCCATACCTGACACACCTCCACAGTACCCATTTGACATGTTTAATGTGAGCGATAATAAAGTCCGAGGACACTTCCGAGCACTCCCCACTCTGCGGATATCAGCAAATACGTCGTACATTCAATTGACCCATGTGTTATTACCCTTGCACCTGCTACTGTTGCATGTACAGCTATATCGTAGTTGCAGGTGTGACTTCTTTTGCATCAATGATGGTTCGCACTTCGTACGGATCAATTTTTGGGGTCCTGCAAAGGACACCTATATTCATGTTTAATGTGTAGAACTTGCAGGCCCTGTCACACTGGTACTTTCCGGGAAATGATTTGGAAACCATCGGTGTATTCTCCTTTCATGCATGTCTGTCTGTCTATTCAATGTTAGGTCACTATTTATGTACATGCGTTATATGTACAGGGACATATGTTTGTTGTGTATATATCTATTCATGTATCGTGTGTGTATAGATATATCTATCTGTACATATATACATATGTCTGTACATTCCTCATCTTGTAATTTGCTTTGGATTATGTCTGTGGATATATGTGTATATATATCTCCATATCATACCTTTCAATTGTACAGATTTCCGCTGCATGTACAGCTGTTTGCCTCTTATCTTTGCTCCATTTTTCATAACCTCATGTCTATCTGGCAAGTTAGTGGCATATCATTAAAGACTGACGTTGGTAAATAATGACAAACATTTCAGGTTACGACTTCATACCCTTCAGAGAATCCATGCTAGTGACACACCTGTTATTCTGTCCACTTTCTATGTTTGTTAGGGCAATATCTGGGGATTGTCCCTATTTATACCAGTTGTTGTCATGGCTTTGTCCGGTTTTGCACTTTACAGGTTTAACAGGTATGAGCCATGTACATGGAACGTGGGGAAAACACCATTCATTTTCTATTCTGTGAGCGGATTACAAACGCACAGGCGCACTTGCATATCTTTATTGTGGGTTACATATGTTTCATAGATAATTGTGCTTCCGTGAACTTTCATAATTCTGACCGTAACAGTTACATATCTGTATTCCAGTTTACGGACTACTGCGAAATACACGTTCACCTTTACATATTTAAATGTGTGTACTGCGCAAACACTTTAATTACACTTTCAAGTTATATGTGCAGTGGTCGTAGGTCAACCGGGACTGCATTCATGTTGGCCGGATACCGGAACCACCATTCTATTGGTGTTCTCCCTCACTGATATGCATACCCATAGTACTTAGCTACATCAACATATGCCTCACTGCTTCACCTATGACACAGGCATCCATTCTCCTGCTGGGAAAAAGGCGGTACTACATATTACACATTCCCTATTGCCTACTGCTGTGGACTCTGGCTGCACTGTTAATCACTCCGAGGGTATGCAGAACACCAAGGCATATAGTCCAGCCACATACAGATCTTTGATTGTCAGGGTGTTCATGTAGTGATTTGGGTTTAGGCTTGTCCACCTGGTGAACGGAACTTCCCTGGCTGAGGTCAAATGTCAGACGAAGCATATGGACAGGGCTTATCTCACTATTTTGAAGTTTTACCTGTGTTTAGAGACACAGGTGTTTGGGCACCTGTCAGCAGCTAATTCTGTTGGCATTACATACTCCCCGGTGACGGGTGTTCCCATTCACATTTGACTATTACCTGTATACAGTCATACGGGGATTGTTATTTTTGGACATGAAGTGACTACAGGTATGCGGTTGTACATTACACAAGTGTGAAGGGCTGTTCCTGTAAATATGTACAGACCATACCTGTGCAAAACCTACACGACGGGGGGACAATTAGGGACACATTTTCACGATTGCTCTTACAAGCTTACAACATTGATAGAATGCTGTGTCTTGCATTAGCATGACTTTTCTGTGGGTTGTTGAGTGGTATGGCACGGACCTCTGTAATACTCTGTTGTGTTCTGGCACGGCAGTAGCTCAGCATTAAAGACTGCAGTCGGAACGTGCTGATAGATAGTTGGTTTCAGACTTCTTACTCCAGACATTAATGCCATTGTGCAAACTGTTATTCTATCAAATTCTATGTTTCTAAGAGATATGTTTACAGATTGTCCCTGATTTTGGACCTTTGTCTCACTTATATTCATGGCTCTGTCCAGATATCTTGCTCACACAGGTTGACAGGTATGGTCAGTCATGACTGCACACAGTCAGTGTCCCTCACACTTGATCAGGGTTGACCTGTTTACGTAGTGTCTTCCTTGCCATCATGCCGTTTTCCACTTTGCAAATGTGTGCATTATATTCTCCCTCATATTCGTGTCTGGACACATGCGTCAGGGGAAGGTATTTTATCCTGGGTGGTAGGTTATGCATGCCCACTTAGGGCTGGACAGTGTCATGGACCTCCACTGCACATTCTGACTTGTGTCCAAATATCTACTGGATTGGACATCATGTCGTCATAACCATTCTACTATTTACACAGGTTGGTCATCCCGTGAGGGATATCCCAAAAATTGGTCAAAACCAAAACAAGTTAGATAACGAAGATTTTTGTGGCTGCACGAAAATGTGCAGGGGGTTTTACCTGCAGGAGATACATGGTTTGTAATCCTGACACTGCCTAGGGTGACAATACCTACTACATATGCGTAGGGGTCACTGTGTGTAGCTGTTTCTGCAACAAACCAGTGGACCAAGTACAACTGAATTTGGTGGACATTCTGGTATGGTGGCAGGTTTTGTGTTGTGGAGGGTATGTTGGGTAGGCTATTATGCATCCAGGTGTGTTGTGTTTGTTATGGCCAGTTCCATCAGGACCCATCTGTGGATATGTGTTGGTGCTGTATGTATACATTTGTCTCGCATATCTTGCAGCTGTTTCTACATGATGTTGTGTTTCTTTCCACTTCACCCGCTGCCCCCTCATACACCTCTGGTTCACCTTTTCTGCATATGACACAAGTATCACCTTTGAGGAATTTACCATTAAATACACCCCCCCCTCACACGCGAATTACTCACACCCCATAGAGCACTACTTTGGTTGTTGGCCCATGACACGGCAAGAGTTACACATTGACTACCCTACATGTGTCGGGTACCTTTATGGTTGTGTGGACTACCCTGCCATGTTTGCTGTCCACATGCTATACCTCACGCACATAGGTACATGCCCTTACTTCACTTTCATTACTTGGTTGGTGTATCCGGGTACTACCCATTCGACTGTGTCACATACACATTCGGATTATACAGCTGCCTTCCATATTTTGCCAGCCTGTTCTACTCATTGGTAGGATGGCACCTTTTCCTATGTCCAAGCTATTCCTTACACATGTCCGACTGTTGTGGACATTACCTCCCCACAATCAATAGTTGTGTTTCCACCTTTTCAATTGTCCACAGTGTGACATAGGATTACCACCTGTCCCACTTTGCGAGGGACAGTCCCTCTTTGGGCAGTTGTGTCCTGACATGTAATTGTCAACAATGCAAATGTCCTGTGATTTTAGGACAAACATATTTCTTATATTTTATGTGATAGTTGCATTAAACAGTTAATTCTGTATCTAAAATACCTGACTGTTATGAGAAACAGACTAAGCAACTAAAATGCTACAGGAATACGCTTTTCTGTAGCAAAGCAGTTATGTTCTGTCCTTTGTACTGGCCGTGGGTATGTGTCGGCCTGTACAGTCTGATGTCTGTACCAAACATGTCCCACTTTGGCCATTTGTAAGGGTGGCAACCCTACTGTGACAGTTGCGGTGAACACAGCATATTTTACAGGCCGACACATACCCACGGTCAGTTCGGCAGATAGAACTTACAATTCTTGCCTATATCTACGCTTATTCTTGTAGCATTTCGGTATCTTATTCTGTTTGTTATGACATTTCTGTATTATACGTCCAGTGAATTATGTTTAATGCAACTATTGCATGACATCTACGGAGGAATTATGTCCTATATTCTCTGGACGTTTGCCAGTTTTACATGTTTGTGTCAGGAGACATCTGCCCACAGAGGGACTGTCGCTCGAAAAGTGGGACAGGTGGTAATCTTAGTCGACAGTACGGATCATACTGTTCCTTTCGGCCTACATGTGTCCGTGTTGTTATGTCTCGTTTATATGCTCCTTCTGTTTCATTTACATGCGTATGCTATTTCCTATCACATTTGGTATGTGAAATACGGACATACCTTTTGTATGTGACTATTACATGGCTTGTGGGATATGATTCAGACATACGGTCACTACCTATATCTACATTTCTCCTCATGTATTTTGTTATGGACACATTTGCACAGCTATGTTCCCTCCCTCAAATTATGGGTCGGCTGGTGACCCTCTCCGTTGGACTGGACGTACCTACTGGCAGCACGCTAACATCTGATACGTTTCACTTCCACATGGTATAGCTATCTACACTACGTTGGACTACAGGCACACGGTTTTCCTGTCATTTGTTCATGGGTAGGGACCCGTTATTCCCTACTGTGCATTTGTGTTTGAGTCTTCATTTTCTGTTCGCAGGGACTCTGCTTTGCATACGTTTCAGTCTCCACGGACACTGATAGGTACGATTACTATTGCTGGCGGAATATAATATTCAGCAGTTTAGGTTGCTCCTCAGAAGCCGACATTGACATGCCTCCCTGCGCAACTTCGATATGCCCCTTGCACTAGCGCACGTTTCCTATGCACATGGCTGTGGTGGCTGCATGCCTTCATTAATATGCATATGGCCCGACTACTCTACATCTACACCGCATGGCCGGAGCAAGCCTTACGCTGGCCTTGCGCCGAGCTTCATGAATCTGGGGGTTAATCAATAATTTGGGTCCACCTGTCCTTATCAAAAACAGGTCATGTAAAAATCGCAGATATATCTCTGCATGTTGAAACCACTAATTTATAAAAACATACCTTGTTTCTCATATATCACCATGTTGGCATATGTTAGGAAGCAGCTTGCCCCCATAGCAATATTAGTTCTCTGTTTGAAATATTCAATTTCAAAAAATAAATTAGTTCTCTGTTTGAAATATTCAATTTCAAAAAATAAATAATTGTTTTCTAGTATGAGCTCCAAAAATATTCTGTCATCATGGTGGGTAAAACAGTTAAACTCCATCAGGGTGTCATTAAAATTCAATAGAGTGTGGAATATAATCAAAGACATCAGCTATATCAATTGTAACAAAAATGACATCTTGTTCAAATCTAATTTGGTTCAAAGCTTTTAAGAAATGCAGGAAGTCTTTCTAAACATGACATCTGTCATCAATTATCCCACTGTGATGCCTTTCTCCTGAATGGCATCTGCAATTGGATGATTCAGTTGCTTACCTGGAATACATGTTTTGTGTTGTGCTGGCATTGTGGATGTTTGTGCAATATTTGCACAACAGATTGGCCTCACAGTCTTAGACGATGGTGTACAATCCATTCCCATGTCCCATCTCTCTGTGTGACTATGGTGCATTTTGCCTTTGCATGCCATGTAGTACTCAATGCTTACGTATGTTTTTTTCATCACATTCATCTGAAGGTAGCTCAAGTCACAGGGCAATATGGCATTATATGGGTGCATATCTTATGCAGAGTGCTTTGTGTGTGATGTTACGCTGTCATATGTCATAGTATTTGCATTGTCTCACAGTCCTGCACAGACTTATTTTATTGTATAAGACCATGCTCTTTAGCATTTTCCACATTTCTAACAGTGTGTGTACATCTTTGAAGCTAGTAGCACCTGTTTACATTCATTAGCACTGCACATTCTACATAACATATTTGTGGTGTTTTGTGACCACCCCCATGGACTTCTGTTACTTTGAGGAGTACATTGTAGAAGGCTATAAATATGTTCATCAGATTGACTTTGTTTACAGTCATACATGTTTACCTTTTACTTTGATAATTTTTCTGAGCATGCCACTTATCACAGGGTTGCATTACAGTAGATACGGGTATGTTGTAGCAGTCATTGGGTTTTGTCTGCCTATGCTATGTGCAGGTTAGGTTTCCTGTTGTGCTAATTATGCTGCTTGGGTCATTTGCTCCCACAGACCTTACATCCTGTCCCATGTGCATGTTGCACAGATCTCAGTCATCTTCATCTTACTGCATGCACCTTGCAGATGCTTTTAGCACTTGCACTCTGCATTGTTTTAGGGACACATGCATGTGTGATGTTTTTCTTCAGGTGTGCCTGTCCTGTGTATGTGGGAGACAGCTTTTTCAAAAAGGTTGTTCAGTATTACTTGGGTCATAAAGTGACCTCAGCCTTTACATCTCATAGCTTTAGTACTCATCTGTATGCTGTATGTGTGCAATGTGTATGCATTCATGTACACCTTTGTGTACAGTACCACCATTCACTGTCTTTTAATTTCTCCAAGTCTTTTGGATTTCTAATACAATGTCGGGAATGGACCCCATTCCTAAGTCAAAGTATGATTAAAGTTCATGAAATTAGTATTGTTTCAATCTTTGATGTCAGCCAGAAGTGCTCTTCGCAGCACCTGCAATGAGCCCAGTAATGACTCCATCTGCAATTTTTATGGGGTTACATGTATTGGTAATATATCTAAATATAATTGTAGATTTGTTTTTATAAGACCAATTGCTCCTACTACTATTGGAACTGGCTGGGTATATTTCTTCCACATTGCTCTCATTTTTGCCTGTAAATCCTGATATTTTATGACTTTTTGTATCTCCATACGCAAGACACTATAGTCACTAGATGTGGCAATTTCAATGATCAATGCATGATTCAGTTGTATACCATGAATGCATGACACATATTCCCATTACATACCTGATCACCATCTGTACTGTCCCTGGCATGCAATGTCCCCTGGTAAAATGGTTTCACAGATCTCCTGACAACCTATGGATTTATTATGCTTATTTGGCAATTACACATCCTCTTCTCATATTTGCTGCAATACATCTGCTTCTCTTTGTGCTTAGGTACTTGCCTCTTGAATGCAGAGTTGCAGTTATATTCTGACCTCTGCTTGTGTGGGCCTGTGTATACATTTCTGATTCAATCTGTTTTGCAGTTGAGTGGGTTATACTTGCTCTGTCAACAGCCAGCTGGATGGTGAGGTCTGTTGTTTGCTGTGTACTACAATGTCCACTTTTCCCAGTTAGAGCTCTCTGTCACATGTCCACCTCCAGTCCCGTTCCATTCTTATGACTGTCACACAGTCTGAGCCATCACAACACTGCTTTTTGCATTGGTGTATAATGTATTATCATGTTGAGCTTTGACTGGTTTGCATCCCTACCCTGTTTGTTCAAAGCCCATAACATATGTTGAGAAGTCCATATACGTGTTATCTTTGTATAATGTCTGACCTTTCTATATACTGCCTACTTTTATATGTCCTGTGTCATGGTATTTTTCATATGTTTCTTATCCATTTATCCCCCTACACTATTTATCAAGACTTTTTCAAGCCTTCTTTTCTCCAAAAATAAAAGAGGTACTATTCACGCTAAACTAAAAATACCCAGGCCCTTCTGATCTCCCTCTGACCTTCCTATTTACTCATACCTCATGTGTGCCCCTCTTCATTACCATCACCCTCCATCTGCTTTTCTATCATCCTATTTCCTACAGTGTGTGTGTTTTCTATGTTCCCAGACAACAACAATACTTGAAGTATTCACATTCCGGGATTACAGTCCTGCAGAAAACAAAACTTTTGAGTTATCACAAACAGAACATTTTAATTCATCTACTATAGGTGAGTGGTGCATTTTCTTTTTCCTCAGGATCTAGTTGAAAAAGAGTAATTCTTCTCATCTTGAGAATGTGGCCTTTCATGGTAGTAGAGAACCCTAATAGATGAGAATGGATACTATGTAGGACTAAAGGCATTGAAGGAAGGAAACATGTTTAGGATGTTTAGTGTACAAACCAAATTTTGAAAATCGATAGAGATAAAGTATTTGGTTGCTTTTTGGGAAGGGATAGTGGCATACTTGGGGAATAAAGTTTAGTGACAAGTTTCGGAGATGAATGAGATGTTTCTGCAGACAACTCTGTCCCCATCCTTGTGAGACATATAGGGAGTTTATACAAGGGTTATGGGACTGATGGATGTCTCAAAAGAAACACAGAGGGGTCCTCACTATACTTTTAATACAAAGTAATATTGATTACGCTCTTAGACTGATAAAATATATGTCTGAACCGAATATTCATAGGTTCATAGGTTTATACTAGGCTATCTGCCCTAAGGCATTTATAAGCCTAGCCCAAAGTTTTGTGGCTTACGCCACCCCTTATATGAAAAAATACTGTACCCATTAGTTTGTTGTGCCTCTGTCCAGCAGTGACACAGAGATGATTCCCGGGGTAAACCTACGATCTCCCATCCACAGGTCAAGATTTCTCTTGAACAGAGCCAGCGAGGTGCTCTGCCTCACATGGACTGGGATTTTATTCCACAGCATAGGGAGTCTCTGAGTGATAAATCTATCCCTCCAGCATGTCTTATTTATATCCGTGCTAAGGTTTAAGTCACTTGCTCTAGTGGTTTTGGTGGATTTGGATTTTTTGAGGTGGAGCATGTCCATTAATTCCGGGTTGGACATGGCCTTGTATGTCAGGCACATGTCACCTCTGAGCAGACGGTATGCGACTGAATAGAGCTGGAGTTTCTTCAATCTGGCAGCATATGGCAGATTTTGGAGTCCCTTTATCCTTTTGGTGAGGAACTTTCGGGGTCTCTCCAATTGCTGCAGATGTCGGGTGAGATACATCCCAAATGGGGCATTGTACTCGATCATTGGTCTGATAAGTGAAGAGTACAGGGGAACAATGACCTCACTAGATCTGGATGTGAATCCCTTCATGATCAGGTGGGCAATGTAGATGGTCTTTCTAACCACTTTAGCAACATGAGTGTCAAAAGAAAGGCCACTGTCAACCTGGGTCCCCAGGTCCCTGATAACATCTTCTGTGCTTAGTGGATTGCCACCTATATGGTAGCTTGGGGTTACCTTGTTTTTCCCGAAGGGTATGACTATACATTTTTTGGCATTTAACTTCAGGCCATGGCTCTGGCACCAGCTATCTGTTTCCGTGAGTCCCTTCTGAAGGATATCCGTGTCCGATGCACTTTCCACTATGGCGCCCAGTTTGCAGTCGTCTGCAAACTTTGTCAGCCAAAGTCCTCCCATGTTGGCCTATACTTCTGAAAAGTAGATTCCGAACAATAGGGGGCCAAGGACCGAGCCCTGTGGGACACCACTTGTGACCGGCTTGGAGTCTGACATAGCGCCAGCAACTCTAACCCTGTGGGTTCTGTCCTTAAGCCAGTTTGCAACCCATCTTGTGACATATGGGTTTACATTTAAGCTGGTAAGTTTTTCTACAATACCCGAGTGGGGTATTGTGTCGAAAGCCTTTGCAAGGTCAAGGTAGGCTGTATGGACTGCCTTTCCCTCATCAATGGCCTTGGTGACTGTTTCGAAGAAGTCGACCAAGTTCAAAAGGCATGATCTGCCCTTGACAAAGCCAAACTGGGTCGGGTCCAATGTCTGCAAGTCCCCTATATCTTTGTTTATGAGCTCCATTATGATCCTCTCCATAGCTTTGCAGACTAGACTTGTTAAGCTTATGGGGCGGTAATTACCAGGGTCCGTAGAGGCACCACCTTTGTGGAGTGGGACCACAATTGCCGTACGCCACTCCTTGGGCATGTATCCTGTGGTAAGGCTGAGATTAAACAGCTGCCTTATGTGCAGGTTTAATTCCTCATTTAGCTCGTGTAGCACACAGCCGGGGACACCATCCATTGATGCTTTGTTTTTAGCTTTAGAGAGAGCAGCTTTCACCTGCGCATTTGAGATGTCTGGGAGGCTACACTCCGCTGGGATAGTTATCTCTCCTTTAGGGGGGAGACGGGGGTGAAGTTTGCACTGAACCTGTCTGCCAGTATGTTGGCAATGTCTGTGGGCTCAGTGATTTTTGTATCATTTTGGACTAATTCTGAGCATATCTGGTTGTTTCCACCCACGTTCCTAACATAGCTGAAAAAGGCCTTATGATTGTTCTTTGAATCCATGGCAATTTTTCTCTCAAAATTGGCCTTAGTTGATTTTATGAGTGCTCGTATTTTTTTACTAATAATGATTAGGGGTGACTTCCCTTTTATGGATTTTGTTCTATCATGTAATAGCTTTCTCCTCTTATTGTAAAGTTTGTTAATGGCTGGGGTCCACCAGACTGGACGTTTGCCCTTTGTGGAAAGAGTCTTGGTTTTATTTGGGATTGCCTGATCCATGCAGTCCTGGAGGTGTTCATAGAAGGCATTTGTAAGGGCTTCCGCAGCTTGGGTTGTGGTTTCCACTGGCTCAGGGGCCTTGAAGGATACCACACCAGTCTTGAGTAGTGTGAAGTTTGCTTTAGAGAAGTTCTTCACTGTGGTCTTTTTTGTTTGGGGTGGGGGCGGGATGTGGATTTCCAGTGAGATTAGTTTATGATCAGATCTCACCAATGAGGGATATACTTCGGTGTGGAGCATTTTGTCCCCATGTTTGTGATAATGAGATCTAGTATATTTTCTCCTCTCATGGGAACAGTGACTAGCTGTTCCATGGCATTTGAATTTATGAACTCCAGGAACCATTGGGCTAGAAAGTTAGGGCTTGAGTAATGTTCCCAGTCTATATTCAGGTAGTTGAAGTCACCCAATATGATGGTGTTTGGAGATACATTTATACTCTCCAGTGTCTTCAGGAAGGCTGTGTGGGGTTCCTGAGTTTGAGAGGGTGGCCTGTAGCATGCTACAATTTGTAGAGCAGTTTTGCCTATGGTTAGTTGCACCTGGATGGTTTCCGAAGCTTCGTGCGTTGCCTCCAACCTGGAGGTGTGGGTATTCTTTATGAATATGGATACACCCCCTCCTTTTGTGGTGTGGTCCGGGTTTTGGGGGTGGAACGCATGATATGAGGTAAAACCTAATAGTGCCGGGGAGCTCTCAGGAGCCTTGAACCAGGTTTCAGTTACAGCACAGACATCAATGTTCTCCATACTGAGAAGGGCCTCGAGTGCATGCATTTTGAGATTTAGACTTCTTGCATTGAGCAGCATTACCCTCAGTTTCTTCCCATTTTTGTTTTCTAGGGTGGTAAGTTTAGAATTTGAGCCTTGCCTAAAAAAGGCACTATGGAGGTGGCAAGAGCCTTAGCCAATATCCAGAATCCCAGGGGTGACAGGTGCAAGCCATCCCTTGCGAAGCAGTGTGGCTTGTCAAGCATGTCATCCCAGGCAGACAGACACTGGATCCCCTTTGAATGACACCAGACATTAAGCCAATTGTTAAAGCTGATCATCTTGTCTCTATATTGTGGCATCATTCTTGGTGAAGGAAGGATACTGCTCAGGGTCAGGGTCATACCTGCCTGGGCTACATAATCAGAGAGCTCCTCTATGTCTCTTTTCATGTTGTCCAGGGAGGTACGTCTCAGGTCGTTTACACCAGCATGGACAATGACTGTGTCATATTTGTACTTGCCGTGGAGTGACCCGAGTGCTTGTGTTATGTGGCGGATTCTAGCGCCCAATAGGCAGCTTACTGTGACCCTCTCCTTGTTCAGCCTGGTGAGTGGGACGTCAGTGTGTCTGACTATGGAGTCACCTATGACAAGTATGTTTGGTGTTGTATTTGGCCTTAAGGGCTGTGACTACTTTGCACACTGATTGTGTGGTTTATGTGTTGCTTGTGGGGTGTCTTGAGGTAGCAGTTGTTTGGGTGTCTTCTTTGGAGGCCTCTGCTGTTTAGGTAAATTTTTACTCAGAGCCTCCGAGTATGTCTTTGTGTGTTTATGTGTTTGATTCAGTGGTGTGGTAGCATTATGTGAGGCTGGTTTTGTGGTGTGTGTGGTTGCCTTCTCCTCCTGTCTGGTCTTGCCAGTCCTGAGTTGAGAGAGCTCAGCCTCCAGTTTGGCGAACTAGCTGCATCTCTCGCAAGTATTTGTGTTATGTGGGAGGAGGAGAGGGTTGTCTGTGTACATGAGGCAGTTATAACATTGCCTCAAGATTCCCATATTCACCAGCTGGACCGGAGAGGAGATTGACAACTGACCTTTGGACATGCTAGAATAATATTGGGAATTCCTTAATAATTGAAAACAAGGGCCAGTGGGGAGTGAGCGTGTAGTGCTTTTAATTTTTAGTGCTGACTTTATAATTGCTTTAGTGAGCAAGTGCCAGGTAACTTGAGTGCAATGTGTTACAAGTAACTAAATGCAAAAATGACAAACAGTAACTTTCTTTCAAGTGAAACAAGGAAATAAGTACAGTAAGCAATGCAGATATCACTAATGATCCACAGAAGCGCTGAGAAGCCGCATATTAGGTGGAATTAGCGTTCCAGGGAAATAACAAGCAAACAAACAACAAGCATATAAACAAAGCTAGATTCAGCAGGCCTGGATCTAGTCTATGCTACAGCAAACAAGGTGTACCAATTTCAGTAAGATACAGTTCAAATATTCAGGCACTATAAACCTTTAACCAGAAATTCCCAGCTCAGAAGGGCGGAGTCCAGCCTCTTCTCCCACAAGAGTGCAGACCACGAACCTTCTTAATGTAAAATAACTGGCCTGAAGCCCAAGTGCTTAAACCAAAACTATTACACTTGGATACTGGGCTCTCAATCAGCAGTTCCCAACTTAGAAGGATGAAAGCTACCTGTCCTGCCACCACAGTGCTTGCCACAAACCTTCCTAATGTAAAACAACTGGTCTGAAGCCCAAGTGCTTAATCCAAAAGACTTAGAATGATAGCTACACTTTAATCAAGTTACAACCAAGCAGTAATAAATACAATTGAATACTTTAGAAAATGTCTGGATTAGTGCTCAAGTTACACAAACAAAGCTAGATCCAGCAGGCCCGAATCCAGTCTATGCCACAGCAAACAAGGCGCACCAACTTCAGTAAGAAGCGGTTCAGATATGCATGCACTATTAGCCTTTAACCAGAAATTCCCAGCTCAGAAGGGCAGAGTCCAGCCTCTCCTCCGACAAGAGTGCAGACCATGAACCCTCTTAATGTAAAATAACTGGCCTGAAAGCCCAAGTGCTTAAACCAGAATTAATACACTTTTAGAATAACAGACACTGAGTCCTCAATCAGCAGTTCGCAACCTAGAAGGATGTAAGCTACCTGTTCTTCCACATCAGTGCAGACCACAAACCCTCTCAGTGCAAAACAACTGGTCCGAAGCCCAAGTGTTTAAACCAAAAGGCTTAGAATGAGTTATACCAAGCAGTAATAAATACATCTGAGTATTTTTAAGATTATGCAAAAGTAAAATTAAGTAGGTAGAAACACAAGTACAGTAAAAGCAGATGAATTTTTTTTTTTTTTTTCCTATCTGAACAAGTGCTGAGATCAAAGAAACAGATTTGAGTGCTGAAACTAGAAAACTGGCTAGTTATAAGAAAAAAAAACAAGCTAGAAGGCTTCCCTCAAACACAGATGGGCTTGGGGGCTCAGAAGCCTACAAATAGTCTATACCACTTAACAGGAAAGGCAGGAAATAAGCTTAATTTTTTTTTGTCTGTTTCCCAGATGCTCTCTTTGTACACAGTAGGAGTGCCTGAAATCAGAATATGATCTCACTGCACTCAGTTGAGTGAGCAAATGAGATGGGCCCAGAGGCAGGCTAAGGGGCGGGCAGTTTCAAGGCCACTAAGATTAACTGAAGAGCAGAGTTAAAACTGCCAGTTCAGTTAAATATTCCTTCAACACAGTTTAAATCAAATTAAATACTGTATATATTTTTAAAAAAGTGCAGATAAAGGTACTTAAATTCTCTTATACGTCCAGTTGAATATAACCAAGTTCTTAGCTGGCCAAAGCTGAGGTTTTTAAGCAGAAAATATTTCACACTATACCACTTAAATAGGCAAGGAGAGGAAATCAAAGAATGTGGCTACCCCCACACCTGTAATTACTAGCAAATAACAAAGAGCAGAGTTAAAACTGCCATTTCAGTTAAATATTTCTTCAACACAGTTAGAGCCGAGGTAAAACTGCCAGTTCAGTTAAATATTCCTTCAACACAGTTAGAGCAGAGTTAAAACTGCCAGTTCAGTTAAATATTCCTTCAACACAGTTTAAATCAAATTAAATACTGTATATATTTTTTAAAAAGTGCAGATAAAGGTACTTAAATTCTCTTATACGTCCAGTTGAATATAACCAAGTTCTTAGCCGGCCAAAGCTGAGGTTTTTAAGCAGAAAATATTTCACACTATACCACTTAAATAGGCAAGGACAGGAAATCAAAGAATGTGGCTACCCCCACAGCTGTAATTACTAGCAAATAACAAAGAGCAGAGTTAAAACTGCCAGTTCAGTTAAATATTCCTTAAACACAGTTAAAGCAGAGTTAAAACTGCCAGTTCAGTTAAATATTCATTCAACACAGTTAGAGCAGAGGTAAAACTGCCAGTTCAGTTAAATATTCCTTCAACACAGTTTAAATCAAATTAAATACTGTATTCTTTTTTAAAAAAAGTGCAGATAACGGTACTTAAATTCTCTTATACGTCCAGTTGAATATAACCAAGTTCTTAGCAGGCCAAAGCTGAGGTTTTTAAGCAGAAAATATTTCACACTATACCACTTAAATAGGCAAGGACAGGAAATCAAAGAATGTGGCTACCCCCACACCTGTAATTACTGATAGCTGGAGTTAGCACTCACGTCATCGTGATTTTGGATCATGCCTCTTTGAAGTATCATTTTCTAGCTCTTAGACATGTATTTCAGAGTGCCACTGCAAATTACAATTTTACTGGTTTAAAATGTGGAGATTTAAGAAGCAGTGTAAGTTACTGTTAATGGGCATTATGAGTAAGGTCAGTAATGCATGTTTGTCTCCAGTGAATGGATGGGAAGAGCTAATAAAAGAAGTGACACAAGAAGCAAAGAAGTATACAGCATGTAAAAAGAGTAAAGAAATTTAAGTGAAAAGAGAAAAAAGCTTAAAGACCCACAGATTAAATTTACCACAAGAGATATAACATTACAAACTGAAATAGATCACTTTAGGCAAAAGACAACTGACATGACTGATAAGCTCTGACACAGTGCTTTTGCACGAAGTTGTGCAGCCCCACAGTGGGCTGTCTCTGTAGCCACGATAAATGCTAATGAGGCAGTCTAGTGAAGAGGCATGTGTGAATTAGCCATGTGGTCTCCCCATGGAACTGCTTATGTTGTGCCACTTATTAGGCCAAGCTGCTTAGAGAATAATGCAGTTGTACAATGCATCATGGTAACTCCTGGAGGCTCATGGTAATTAGTTCAGCAAAGGCCATGTTCAGCCATCTCAGGAGAACTAAATGCAGGGAAATTAGTGATCAATTACTTTTATGGGGGGGGGTGTAAGTATATGTGAGGGGTTATAATTTGAGAACATGTGAAGGAAAATACATCTGATGTAAAGAAATATAGGGATATAATAAAATATGGAAAGTTACAGTTAGGGAAGGACAGAATGTATAAATATGGAAGAGCCATGTGAAGACAGAAGTAAATTATGTTATTTGCCAGAGAGTTTAAATCAAATACAGGGGGACAGAAAGAGGTATATTTTTCTAAGCAGGAGGTTATATAGCTTGAGTTAGTAGATGATGGACAAACTAAAGGAAGAAAGGGCATAAAGAGGCTTGTTGTGTAAATTAGTATACAGAACAGTATAAGAAGGAAATGAAAGCATTATGAAGGAGCATTGGTCTATGCAGACTTTTTTATAAAACTTGGTCATTCTAGTGTATGAGCAGAAATGCAAAAAGGAGTATATAAAAATGGAAAGGTATTTTTGGAAAAGAAAAGATGAATATGAAAGCAAAATGCAGTATTATGAAGAAGCTTTACATACAAAGCTGAAATAATTCTTAGAGGATGACAGGTTTCTGTATAATAAAAACTGAGTAAAATAAAATGTATGATAATGAGGCAGGAATATTTATTGCAAGGGAGAAAATAATACCATTTTTAATAATAAAGTAAAGGTAGATAAAAGAAAACTGATATGTATGCTGCATAAGGTGGGTAAAAGACATTGAGATGGGGGCATGAGAGCAGTAGTTAAGTGCATCAGGGAATTATATGATAAAAATATTGGGGGAGTGAACAAAAGTAAGTCACAGTGGAAGATATAAATGAGTTGTCAGAGCAAGGAATTAGAGTCAGAGGGGATAATAAGGTTTATATCTAAATAAATGGAAAAAGTAAACATGAGAAAACGGAGACCACCGACATTACATAACTCAGATTATAAATTGCTCACGAAAATATCACAGAAGATTTGGGTAAGTAATACGGGAGGTGCTGTATGAAGGAATTTAAGGGGTGGAAGGAAATAGGTAAAATATATTTATATTATAATAAAGGAGATAGCTGTATTATTAAAGAAAAATGAATGCAAGGCATTTGCCTATCATCTGGAACAAAGCATTTTGTAGTACAGATTGTGATATAGATAGATATTTTGGAAAATATTCAAGACTGTGGTATGCGTGAAGGTAGAAACCTTGTGGCATTCAGTATATAAGTATGTGGAATAAAGTAATGTTAAATAGATGGATTGGTGAGGGGATGTGTATTAAGAGTTCAATGAAGCAAGGGTGCTCAATTTTGCATTAGTTAGGAATGCAGTCATATTAAGATGCAGGGAGAGAGCTGAAAAGACAGAATAGAAAATTACTGGTAAGGTGGGAATTTCAGTACTTATGATGCATGCTGATGATCTAGTTATAATTGCTGACAATAAAGGGTAGGCTAATGGAATGATTTAAATAATTGAGAGTGAGTTAGGTTAAAATGGATCAGTGTTGAATGAAAGTAAAATTAAATTAATTGTAGGTGCTGTAAATTGGTTGGATGTAGTTCTTAAAGTTTGAGGCAAGTATAATGAGGATTAAATTTAGGAAGACAACAATAGTAGCTGGATGATGGAAGGAAATATTACAAGAAATGAGGAGAGTAGCAAATGTGTGTTGAACATTCAAAATGACATTTGCAAAGAAAAGTGTATTTGGTACACAGATAAATGGAGAAACAGGAATGCATAGGAGGGGTGTACATGTTTCTAAGCTCTCTATAAAATGAATTATTGGACATTATTTTGTGATCATTTTTGGTTCAGGGTTGAACCCCATTAAAAGAAAATGCTCTATTTAAAGAAGGAAGATGGAAAGATAGGTATACGGAATATCTGCATGAATTAATTATATTGGATACCATGTAGGATGGTAAAAAGGGATGGAATACAGTAAAAAGTACAGTGTGAGAAAATACAAGGAACTTTGGATAGTAAAGAGCACAGAAAAGAGTAGAATGGTATAAGGAACAATAAAGATAAAGAGTACAGTGAAAAGTTACTAAATAAGGACAGAGGTTTCAAATAAAAGTAGGAAAGCCTACTATGAGGAAACCAGTGCTAAGTTTTGTTCTCACCACTGCCTCGCCCTAAGACAACTAGGAAGGTTAGAACTCCCTAACCTACTAAAATACAATCAACTTCTCCTAACCTATTAACTGCTATACCAACCAAATAAAATACCTGCCCTGTCTGGTCTGCTCATCTTCCATAATACTGCGTGTGAACTAAGATCCAATACTGCATTACTGACTGTTACCAATTGGTAACATAGCTTAGGCCAATCTTTTTATTCCTATGCAGTTGCTAAGGCCTGGAACTCTCTACCCCCCTGACAATAGATGTCTAAATAGTAAACATACTCTCAAATCCCTACAAAAGATCTCCTATTCAAAACGTTGATATTTTCCTGTACTCCTGTTCCTGACATTCAACATACATAGATCACAGGTGTACAGTGTAGTTTCACTTAATGCATAGTACTGTGAACCAGGTGTTTAGGCCACCTTTATAGTTATGATTTCTAGTTTATGATCCTGTTTGTTTATGGAAGCTTCTTTTTGAATTTATGTTCAAGCAATTCTATATTTTTTGTATAATATCTTGTTTAATTGTTTCTCAATATTCTAACCACTGTATGCTGCTTCGTTTGTGAAACTCTGATTTTACTCCTTTCATATGTTCTATGCTCTTTTATAAATTAGCTATGTTTATATAATTTTTTTATTATTTTTATTATTTTTTATAATTTTTTTACTACGTATCTGCAGCTTTTCTCCATGGGCCTCCGCTGAAAACAGCCACCTTGTGTCCAACAGGACTAACCCAGTAAACAAATGGAAAATAAATAAATACTTAAGTGATGTTGTGGGTACAAAATAGTGTAGCTCTTAAAATGGAAGTAAAGTAAAGATAGGTTAGATTTTGAAAGGTTAATAAAATTGTAGATTTTCTATTGAGATTAAAATTGGAAAAGCTACTGGTAAAAGGGGCAAATGAAATACAAACAGACAAGTGAACAACTATGTGAAATATGCAAAATAGAGGGAAGTATTTAATGTGTAATACTGGAATTTGATAGGATTAAAGAAATATAGGAAAGAATTAAAATGAATATCTGTTTTTTAAAAGCATAGATTTGGATATGATATGCTATGGTGTTTATGATGGAAACGAAGAAAAGAAAATTATATTATGGAAAATATATTAGTAAATACTGCACAGATATTTTGGAATAGTAGCATATCATTGCTGGAGCCTTCCTATGTCCTGACAGAGTGCTCTTCAAACTATCTGCAGATATACAGAGATGAGTATATTTTTCTGGCACTTTAGAGTTGTGTACTGGTAATTGTCATTTGACTCATTTTATATCATTGCTGGCTGACTTCAAAGTTGTGCACTGTTATTTTTGCTTCACTGGGTAGTTTTTCAAATCTCTGCTGAAGGTGTTGGTTTTCCTATACTCATCCTCCCTATTCCTGTGTTGTTTAAATTTGGAGGCTTTTGCAGTTGCCCACCCCCACTGTAGATTTGATCTGGGACACTCCCCCCTGTCCCATCTCTTTACCTCATTGTACCTAATAGACTCCTTCTGCACTTGTTTTTAGTCATTTTTAATTTAATTGCATTTTTTAAACTCTTTGGTCTAACATTGCTACATACTCAAGTGTGCTAGCTTGTACTGCATTTGAATTGTTTTACTGCTGTTTTAGCTACTTTCTGTATATGTATATATATATATATATATATATATATATATATATATATAAATACCTTTTCTGTAACTAGTGTAGTCCAGATTCAGATTTGCTGTATCTAGGACTGTATGTAAGCTTCTGAGCCCCTCTCCCCAAGCTTTCTGTGTTGGAGGGAAGCCTTCTAGCTTATCAGTGGGAGTGGTAAGTACTAGGTAACCTATCTACCACATAAGGAGTGGTTCTGGCCCAGAAATTGTAGTTATTGGCCGTTTGGGCAGTTTTTCCATCTCTCTCTCAACTTTCTGATTTAAAAGACCGCATTTGCACTTGTTTCCCCCCTTTCCTGTAACTAGTTTAGTCCAGATACAGATTCTTAGTTTTAGCACTTGAATTTGCTTATTCGTGATCAGCACTTGTTCAGAACTTGTAAGCACTAAATAAACTACTAATTACTACAGCACTCAACCTTCCTCATTACTTAGAGGAAAACAGTTTTGGTACTTCCTTTCCTCACTTACTTAAAGAAAAACAGCTCTTGTACTCACTTTCCTCACTTATCTAGAGGAAAATATTTTTTTATTCAGGCATGTCCAAGGGTCAGCTCCCAGGGTTCTCTCCTGTCTATCTGATGAATCTGGGCATCTTGGGGCAATGTAGAAATTGCCTCATGTACACAGACAACCCTCTCCTCCTACCACCTAACACTACAAACTATGAGAGATGCACATATCTAGCCAAACTGGAGGTAAAGCTCTCTCCAATCAAGACTGAGCTTGACAGTCAAGAGAAGAAGGTAAACACTTGCACCACACCATACTTATCACATAGTATCACTAAATCTACACCACCAAAATCCACACATAGAAACACAAAAACATTCGTGGAGGCTCTCAGTAATAATCTGCTCAAGCAACAGAGACATCCAAAGCAGAAATGCAAGCAACCTGAACCCCCCAACACAACCCAAATGACACATAGCCCACAGACTCAGTGTGCCACTCAACCACAGCCAATAAGGCAAAACAATGTATCCAACACACTAGTCATAGGTGACTCTATAGTCAGGCACACTGATGTCCCACTCACCAGGCTAAACAAGGAGAAGGTTACTGTCAGCTGCCTGTTGGGTGCCAGGATCTGCCACATAACCCATGCACTCAGGCCACTCCACAACAAGTACAAATATGACTCTGTCATTGTCCATGTTGGTGTGAACGACCTGAGACATACCTCCCTGGACTCATGAAAAGAGACATAGAAGAGCTCTCCGATCTTGTAGCCCAGGCAGGTATGACCCTAGACCTGAGTAGCAGTCTGCCATCACCCAGAATGATGCCGCAGTACAAGGACAAAATGATTGACTTCAACAATTGGCTAAGCTTCTGGTGCCATTCTAAAGGGATCCAGTATCTGACTGCTTGGGATGACATGGTTGACAGACCACGATACTTTGCCAGAGGCCTGCATGTGTCACCCCTGGGATTCCGGATACTGGCTAAGGTTCTTGCCGCCCCTATAGTGCCTTTTTTAGGCAAGGTTCAAATGACAAATTCACCACCGTAACAGGAACAGGCAAGCAAAAACTGAGGGTGATGCTACTCAATGCTAGAAGTCTAAACCTCAAAATGCCCTCACTCGAGGCACTCCTTAAAATGGAGAACATCAATATCTGTGCAGTGACTGAGACCTGGTTCAAGGCTCCAGAGAGCTCCCCTGCACTACCAGGCTATAACTCATACCACACTTTTCGGCCATGTAACCTGGACCGGAACACCAAAGGCGGAGGTGTGTCCATATTCATTAAGGATATCCACACCTCCAGGCTAGTTGCTCAGCATAATGCAGCCGAGGTTATCCAAGTGCAGCTAACTCTGGGCAAAACTGCAATCCAAATTGTAGCTTGCTACAGATCACCCACCATGCCCCAGGATTCCCACTCCTCTTTTCTTGATGTACTGGAAAATATTAGGGTTCAACCAAACACCCTAATAATGGGCGATTTCAACTACCCCACCATTAACTGAGGAAGCTACTCATGTACCAACTCCTTCGCTCAACACTTTCTGGAATTCATAAACTCCAATGCCCTTGATCAACTTATCCACACCCCTACCAGGGGTAACAATATCCTAGATCTAGTCATTACCAATTTGAGTAACTGGTGTTCCACACCTGAAGTCAATGAGTCATTTGTCTGATCCGACCATAAGCTAATTACCCTAGATATCCACATCCTGCCCCCACCCCCCATTAAGGAAACCATGGTAAAAAAATTTCTCCAAAACCAACTTCATGCTTCTTAAGACAGAAGTGGTGAACTTCATGACATCCATGCAGATGGACAATACAGTTACGACTACTGAATCCTACACAATTGCACTTTATAAGCACTTACATGAGTGCATGGATCGTGCTATCCCAAACAGAACCAAGACATTATCTTCCAAAAAAAGGAAGCCAATCTGGTGGTACCCTGCCATAAACAAGCTGTACAACAGAAGGAAGAAACTGTTGCAAAAGAGAGTAAAGTCCCATGAGTGGAGGAGCTCCCTGGTCAACCTCAGTAAGAAGCTGCGATCCCTGATAAAATCCTCCACAGGTAGTTATGAAAACAAAATTGCCACTGATTCTGAAGACAACCACAAAGCATTCTATAGCTATGTCAAGAATCTCAATGGCAACACTCAGATCTGCTCTGAGTTACAGCACAATGTCACTAAATATACAGACCCAACTGATATTGCCAACATTCTGGCAGATAGGTTCAGTGCTAACTTTATACCCCTTTCACCCCCTAAAGAGCCCATCTCTATACCGGAAGAATGCAAAGTTCCTGTAATCATGGCTGCACGGGTAAAAACCATGCTCTCCAAAGCCAAGAACACAGCATCCATGGGACCAGACAACATCCTAGGCTGCGTTCTACATGAACTATGGAATGAACTGGCACCCCATCTAAGTACCATGTTCAATCATAGCCTCACCTCAGGCTTTTTGCCTGCTGAATGGTGCACAGTGACGGTTATCCCACTCCACAAGGGGGGAGCCACCACAGACCCCGGGAACTACTGCCCCATTAGCCTGATGAGCCTGGTCTGCAAGGCCATGGAATGTATCATCATGGAACTTATAAACAAAGACATTGGTAATCCAAACTCTGGACCCCACCCAGTTCGGATTTGTAAAAGGCAGATCATGTCTCCTAAACCTGATAGACATCTTTGAAGCAGCCACCAAAGCTGTAGACAAGGGTAAGGTGGTTCACACAGCCTATCTAGATCTTGCCAAGGCTTTCAACACCATCCCCCACTCTGGAATTATAGATAAACTCACAAAACTTGGTATAAATCCCTATGTGACAAGACGGTTTGCCACCTAGCTCACTGACAGAGCCCACACTGTGAAAGTAGCAGACTCCAAATCCACTTCAGACCAGTGACAAGTGTAGTATCACAAGGTTCAGTCCTGGGTCCTCTCCTATTTGGTATCTACTTCTCTGAAATACAGGCTAACACAGAAGGTCTTTGGCTAATGAAGTTCACAGATGACTGCAAATTAGGACCATAATCAAAACTCCTAACGATGTGGACATCCTACAAAAGGGCCTCACTGAAACAGATGCCTGGTGTCAATGCCATGGCCTAAAGCTCAGTGCCAAAAAGTGCATTGTCATCCCCTTTGGTAAAAACTCTGTACCCATGAACTACAACATAGGCGGTAGTATACTTAACACTGAAAGTGTGATAAGAGACCTTGAGACACAGGTGGACAGTAGTCTCTCCTTTGATAATCACATTGCCACAGTAGTCAAGAAATCCTTCTACATGGCACACCTCATCACAAAAGGTTTCTCATCCAGAAAAAAATAGGTCATTGTTCCCCTCTACTCATCACTCATTAGACCCATTATAGAGTACAATGCCCCTTTTGGTATGTACCTCACAAGACATCTACAACAACTGGAATGCCACAGAAATACCTCCCAAAGAGGATTACTGGCCTCAAACAGATGACCTACGCAGACCGTCTCAAAAATCTCCAGCTTTACTCAGGCGCATATCGCCTACTTGGAGGTGATCTCTGCCTAACATACAAAGCTATGTCAAACCCAGAGCTGTTGGACATGCTCTACTTAAAGAAATCTCAATCCCTCCAAGCTACATGCTCTAGGGACCAAACCTTGTCACCACAATAAATAGAACATGCTGGAGGGATAGAGTCCTGTCCCAGAGACTTCCCATACTCTGGAATAAACTACCTATCTATATCAAACAAAGCTCCTCATTAGCACTCTTCAAGAAAAATGTTGATGATTGGATGGGAAATAGGAAATTCATCCCGGGGATCACCTCTGTGACTCTGCTCGACAGTGGCACAGGAAAATAATTTTCTTGTGTGGCAAAAACCAGGGTACCTTTTTGGCTGGGCTTGTATAGGCCCCAGGGCCGATAGCCTAGTACCTACCTATGAACCTATAAGAAAAATTGCTACATAATAAAATGTGTGATTTTGAAATTATTGAGAAGGATAAAGACATGGCTGAAGAGCAACGGTTAGGGGTGATGAAGTTTAGAATGTTAAAAATATGTTTAAATAAATATGCATGTAAAATTACTTAACAGTCTGTACTTGAAAGTTATTTGTTGCATTTTGTGTTATATAAAGAATATATAGAACATCAAATTCTTCTTTCAGCTTTTCACATTTAGGGGTCACCACAGTAGCTCATCTGTCCGCTCATGATTGGAAGTAGAGTTTTATGGTGTTGAGTTGCCAGCCCAGCATCCAACCTTCCACAGAAGGCACACACTCATGCCTAGGGCCAATTGAGAGAGTCCAATCCACCTACAGCATGTCTTAGAGAGAAAACAAGAGCACCCAGTGGAAACCCATGCAACCACAGGGAGGACATGCAGCCTCCGCACAGAAGGCACCCCAGCCAAGGATTGAACTGGAAAACCTCTTGCTGTGAGGTGGCAATACTAACCACTGCACCACCATGGCCACCGAGTATATATAACATTGAATAATGTGTATAAATAAAAAGCATCTACTTTTATCAAGAGGAAGAAGGGGGAACATGCAGTCATGTCAGATGCTGAGACTAAGCAAGCTCAAAAGCATCAAACTGATCCATGCAAATTTCTGCAATATATATACCCATGTAGAATGAGAATAACTGTGATGTGAAAATTTTTGTTTTGGTGACAGGATAATAAGCAGATAGTACATTATAAGTAAAAAATAGTCCCAACAGCAACCAGGTACCTCAGTAACAAATACAATCTCAGTCCAAATGAAAAAACAAAGCTGAGGTATGGTTCCAGTCTCTCCAAGTAATTTTATTACAAAAGCATAAGCGCTTTCACCAACAGGCTTCTTCAGGTGTATAAAACAAAGTACAGACACACCTGCTTTTATACCAGCAATCATTACATCACATGGTTTAATATTAATTCTCTTAAAGGAATAAAGCAGCAGTTAAGTAGGCTACAACATAGAAACAATTTACATAAAAATATGAGTGCAAAACACCAAATACTATGTTAAAAATAAAGTATAATATATATATATATATATATATATATATATATATATATATATATATATATATATATATATATATATATATATATATATATATATATATATATATATATATATATATATATATATATATATATATATATAAATGTAAAACAGATATACACAAATGAAAAAATAAAAAATAATAAATAAAAATATATGTGTAAACATAATATCACCTACGAAGTGGCCTATTCTTGAGAATAGGTCTCAATGGTACACAATCATTTAAACCATGGCCAGTGTTTGCTCTTAGTTTCTGAATCCATTTAGTTTCTAAATTCTCAGTTCGGACTCTAATGTCACCTCCCCTCAAGTTAACATAGCTTTTACCTAGTACCCTAAATGTAAAGATGTGTTGTACATCTGTCTCCTTAACATGATTTGCTAGGGCATTGAACATGCTGCCCTTTATTATGTGGTATATATGCTCTCTTATCCTATCCCTCAGTAGTCTGTCAGTCTTGCCGACATAAAATTTGTAACAAGTCTGGCAAGTTGCTGGGTAAACCACATGAGATGAACCACAATTAGCACTGGTTCTAAAGGTGTAAATTTCTCCAGTGTCTGGATGTTGAAAATCTGTGCATTGATCAATGAACTTACAAAACTGACATTTAGTACAAGGTATAGTTCCAGAATTATTACTGGACATAATTTGGTCCCTGGGGTTACAAAGTTGTCTCTGGTTCACAAGCTTCTGGTCATAACCTCTTTCTGTTAATTCTGTAACTGTCTTATCAAGTTGTGCTATAAAGTCTGACTCTCTGGCATTCAATCTGGATGTCCTATATGCCTGGTTTTGTGCTACGTTCCTAAAGACAAATTGGGGGAGCATGCTATCTCGGCTTAATAAACTGTTGACATGGCACTCCTTCCTATACATTTGAGTGCTTAATTTGCCATCCGGCTCCTGTAAGATGGAAACATCCAAAGAGTTGACCTTACTATAAGACCAATTCATAGTAAATTTAAAAAAGTGTGTTGAGGTGTTAATATAATCAAGAAATAACATAAGTTGTTCTATGGACCCGCACCATAACAGAAAGAGGTCATCCACAAATCTACGAGAGAACAAGACATCATCCTTAAATTTATTTATAACTTTGTTATCCTGTTCCCATTTCAGCATTACTGCATTAGCATAACTGTTAGCACATGATGTTCCCATGGCAACCCCATTGCATTGTAAATATATTTTATCTCTAAACATAAAAACATTGTTTTTTAAGACTAAGTTCAGTAGGAATTGTATCAGATTCATTGTATTATTGTCATATTTTTGTGCATCAGACATTAATTTGATAACTCTCTGAATCCCATATTCATTGGGAATAACAGTAAAGAGTGACACAACATCGAGTGTAACTAGTAATAACTTTTTCACTCTAGCCTGTTCTCTTTCACGATTGAAGCTGTATAAGTCCCTAATAAACTGTTCAGTGTCCTTCAATATATGGTTTGAATGTTCCAAAAGTTTCCTCAGGAAAGTTTCAAGAAAAATGGAAATAGCTTCTGTACACCAATTACTGCCAGCTACAGTGGGTCTCATGGGGGGGTCCTCCCTACTTTTGTGTATCTTAGGTAAGCCTTGGATTATAGGTATTGTAGGTTTAAATATAAGAAAATAATTAAGTAAACCTTCATCAATAAGATTCATTCTGGCCATTTCCCTTATCCTATTGTGTACATGTGAAATCATCCTATTAACTTGTGTCATGCTGATAGTCTAGTAAAAATTATCATCGCTTAATGGCAGAAACATTCTTCTATTATAATCTATTCTATTTAAAATAACAATTTGCCCTCCCTTATCTGCAGGTCGTATCATGATAGATGGATTCACTTGTAAGCTTTTTAATGCTGCATTTTCATCTTTAGATAAGTTATACCACTTATTCCTATAGTGATTCATTTTTTGTTCATAAAAAACTTTGTATGCATCATCTATACAGACTTGTTCAAATGCAGAAATTAGAGGACTTAACTTAGGCATGAAATAACTTGTTTTTTTTTTTTTAAACACAGTCATTACTATCATTACTAACACCCTTATTTGCATATAACATTTTTAACATCAAGTTCTTTGAAAACAGCTTGATGTCAAGTACGACATCAGTAATGTCAGAGTCAAGAGCTGGGATGAAGGAAAGTCCTTTCCCTAACACAGTGCATTCATGTACAGATAGAATATGAGTGGATAAGTTAATTATTATTGAGTTTTGCTGTTCAAAAACGCTTTCTTGATGGTAAACAGACTCACCATTCCATCTTTGTGTTTCCGTTTGTTTCTCGTCACACTTCTCCCTCTCGGTTGTGCTAGATTCGGTCCACCCTTCCCTCGGCTTGTTGATCTGCCCCTTGTGGGAAGAGGGAAATTCAAGCCAGGAGGTCTTGGACATCCTAAAAAAGAAGGGGTGTTGGTATGGTGGAAAGCGTCTTCTATCTCACAACCATCAGGAACGCAGCCGTTTACCGGTGTACTTGTGCTTCAGTTGTAATAATTCTTTTTTTTGGCACTGTTGTCTCGGTTGCCTGTGCATCACAGCCTAACTCTATTGTTATTTGGTTCAACCCTTCTTGCATCTCCTGGGTCATATTATGATTCCGATTGGTCGATGATGTTAACTCAGTTCTATTATTGGCAGAATTCTTATTGGAAGTAGTTCTATTGTTGGAACAAATGGTTGAAGCTGCTTCCGAACTCAAATTATAACTGCTGTTGTTAATATTATTCATAGCTCTCGGCCACATAAAGACATGGCCCTGTGAGAAGTCTAATCTGTCCCTGTGTAATTTCTTGAGTTTGATTTGTGTTAGTTTCCGACTATACACAAATACATTCTCCAACATGTCATTGATATGCTTCACTGTTAAATCAGGATCGTATTTTTTACACAAGTCCAGATATTTATTTCTGATTTGTGGCATTAAATGATTGTGTACCATTGAGACCTATTCTCAAGAATAGGCCACTTCATAGGTGATATTATGTTTACACATATATTTTTATTTTTATTTTTTCATTTGTGTATATTTGTTTTATATATATATATATATATATATATATATATATATATATATATATATATATATTATACTTTATTTTTAACATAGTATTTGGTGTTTTACACTGATATTTTTATGTAAATTGTTTCTATGTTGAAGCCTGCTTAACTGCTGCTTTATTCCTTTAAGAGGATTAATATTAAACCATGTGATGTAATGATTGCTGGTATAAAAGCAGGTGTGTCTGTACTTTGTTTTATACACCTGAAGAAGCCTGTTGGTGAAAGCGCTTGTATTTTTCTAATAAAATTACTTGGAGAGACTGGAGCCATACCTCAGCTTTTCTTTTTCATTTGGACTGAGATTGTATTTGTTACTGTGGTACCTGGTTGCTGTTGGGACTGTTTTTTACTTTTATTGCTGGCTTTATTATTCATCCAATGGACCCAGGAACATGGCTACAGGTACACAAACAGAGGCAGAGAATATTGAACTGGAGTACAACCCTATATCTGGCACTATATGGACTGACTGTAATGACAACCAGTTTATTTCTAAGGTGAGCGAGAAAACCAATCTATTATTGTGCAATGAACCTGTATTGGAAGGAGAAAATTTTGTAAATATAGACTATGAAGCACTGAAGAGTGAACTATTTTCTCTAGAAAAAGATCTACTTAAGTTAAAGAGAGTACAGTTTGAGAAATATAATTTCCAAACTTGCATTTCTGAGAACATTGCACCTTGGGGCTGAGGATTCTCAAGATGCCTGCCCAAATAGACTGTGATCCCTCTTTACTGAGTGAATGGCAAAAGTTAAATTTGCAAACCAGTATTGGTTACTTGAAATTACTGTCGGTGGCTGCTGAGAAAAAAGAAATGAAATTAATGCCCCAAATCAGAAATAAATATTTGGACTTGTGCAAAAAATACGATCCTGATTTAACAGTGAAGCATATCAATGACATGTTGGAGAATGTATTTGTGTATAGACGGAAACTAACACAAATCAAACTCAAGAAATTACACAGGGACAGATTAGACTTCTCACAGGGCCATGTCTTTATGTGGCCGAGATCTACGAATAATATTAACAACGGCAGTAATAATTTGAGTTCGGAAGCAGCTTCAACCATTCGTTCCAACAATAGAACTACTTCCAATAAGAATTCTTCCAATAATGGAACTGAGTTAACATCATTGACCAATTGGAATCATAATACAACCCAGGAGATGCAAGAAGGGCTGAACCAAACAACAATACAGTTAGGCTGTGATGCACCAGCAATCGAGACAACAGTGCCTAAAAAAAGAATGATTACAACTGAAGCACAAGTACACTGAATGGTAAATGGCTGCATTTCTGATGGTTGTGAGATAGAAGATGCTTTCCACCATACCAACACCCCTTCTTTTTTAGGATGTCCAAGACCTCCTGGCTTGAATTTCCCTCTTCCCACAAGGGACAGATCAACAAGCTGAGGGTAGGGTGGACCGAATCTAGCACAACCGAGAGGGAGAAGTGTGATGAGAAACAAACGGAAACACAAAGATGGAATGGTAAGTCCGTTTACCATCAAGAAAGCTTTTTTGAACAGCAAAACTCAATAATTAACTTAGCCACTCATATTCTATCTTTACATGAATGCACTGTGTTAGGGAAAGGACTTTCCTTCATCCCAGCTCTTGACTCTGACATTACTGATGTCGTACTTGACATCAAGCTGTTTTCAAGGAACTTGATGTTAAAAACTTTATATGCAAATAATGGTGATAGTAATGATAGTAATGATTATGTTTTTAAAAAAACAAGTTCTTTCACGCCTAAGTTAAGTCCTCTATTTTTTGCATTTCAACAAGTCTGTATAGATGATGCATACAAAGTTTTTTATGAACAAAAAATGAATCACTATCGGAATAAGTGGTATAACTTATCTAAAGATGAAAATGCAGCATTATAAAGCTTACAAGTGAATCCATCTATCATGATACGACCTGCAGATAAGGGAGGGCAAATTGTTATTTTAAATAGAATAGATTATTATAGAAGAATGTTTCTGCCATTAAGCGATGATACTTTTTACTAGACTATCAGCATGACACAAGTTAATAGGATGATATCACATGTACATAATAGGATAAGGGAAATGGCCAGAATGAATCTTATTGATGAAGGTTTACTTAATTATTGTCTTATATTTAAACCTACAATACCTATAATCCAAGGCTTACCTAAGATACACAAAAATAGGGAGGACCCCCCCCATGAGACCCACTGTAGCTGGCAGTAATTGGTGTACAGAAGCTATTTCCATTTTTCTTGAAACGTTCCTGAGGAAACTTTTGGAACATTCAAACCATATATTGAAGGACACTGAACAGTTTATTAGGGACTTATACAGCTTCAATCGTGAAAGAGAACAGGCTAGAGTGAAAAAGCTATTACTAGTTACACTCGATGTTGTGTCACTCTTTACTGTTATTCCCAATGAATATGGGATTCAGAGTGTTATCAAATTAATGTCTGATGCACAAAAATATGACAATAATACAATGAATCTGATACAATCCCTACTGAACTTCGTCTTAGAAAACAATGTTTTTATGTTTACAGATAAAATATATTTACAATGCAATGGGGTAGCCATGGGAACATCATGTGCTAACAGTTATGCTAATTCAGTAATGCTGAAATGGGAACAGGATAACATAGTTATAAATAAATTTAAGGATGATGTCTTGTTCTTCCCTAGATTTGTGGATGACCTCTTTCTGTTATGGGGTGGGTCCATAGAACAACTTATGTTATTTCTTGATTATATTAACACCTCAACACACTTTTTTAAATTTACTTTGAATTGGTCTTATAGTAAGGTCAACTCTTTGGATGTTTCCATCTTACAGGAGCCGAATGGCAAATTAAGCACTCAAATGTATAGGAAGGAGTGCCATGTCAACAGTTTATTAAGCAGAGATTTCATGCACCCCCAATTTGTCTTTAGGAACGTAGCACAAAACCAGGCATATAGGACATCCAGATTGAATGCCAGAGAGTCAGACTTTATAGCACAACTTGATAAGACAGTTACAGAATTAATAGAAATAGGTTATGGCCAGAAGCTTGTGAACCGGAACATTAGCACTGTTAGAAAACTCAGACAGAGTAGAGCCAAACCTTATTTTTCAGAACGAAATAAAGACACTACTTTGAAAGTAAAGACTACACAGAAATTAAAAATGTGCTTCAGTTATTCGAGAAATATAAGACATTATACAAATATTATAGACAATAATTGGAATATTCTGACTTCTGATCAACACATTTGTGATCTGATAGGTAAGCATCCACAATTTACTTTTAAAAATAAGAAATCATTGAGGATACAACTTTGTAACCCCAGGGACCAAATTATGTCCAGTAATAATTCTGGAACTATACCTTGTACTAAATGTCAGTTTTGTAAGTTCATTGATCAATGCACAGTTTTTCAACATCCAGACACTGGAGAAATTTACACCTTTAGAACCAGTGCTAATTGTGGTTCATCTCATGTGGTTTACCCAGCAACTTGCCAGACTTGTTACAAATTTTATGTCAGCAAGACTGACAGACTACTGAGGGATAGGATAAGAGAGCATATATACCACATAAAAAAGGGCAGCATGTTCAATGCCCTAGCAAATCATGTTAAGGAGACAGATGTACAACACATCTTTACATTTAGGGTACTAGGTAAAAGCTATGTTAATGTGAGGGGAGGTGACATTAGAGTCCAAACTGAGAATTTAGAAACTAAATGGATTCAGAAACTAAAAGCAAACACTGGCCATGGTTTAAATGATTGTGTACCATTGAGACCTATTCTCAAGAATAGGCCACTTCGTAGGTGATATTATGTTTACACATATATTTTTATTTATTATTTTATACTTTATTTTTAACATAGTATTTCTTGTTTTACACTGATATGTTTATGTAAATTGTTTCTATGTTGTAGCCTACTTAACTGCTGCTTTATTCCTTTAAGATAATTAATATTAAACCATGTGATGTAATGATTGCTGGTATAAAAGCAGGTGTTTCTGTACTTTGTTTTATACACCTGAAGAAGCCTGTTGGTGAAAGCGCTTGTGTTTTTGTAATAAAATTACTTGGAGAGACGGGAGCCATACCTCAGCTTTGTTTTTTTGTTTGGACTGAGATGGTACATTATGTAAAATGATGAAAGTAATGGAAGAGAAGCAGAGAACAGAATATATTGTTTCTTGGAGTGAAATGGTGGATAAGGCAATTCACCTTTTGCAAATCCCTATGCAGCAGGAAGAAACGGTCAGTTAAGAAGGTTCCTCTTTTTCGTCCCCAGGAGAATATGTTGATGAAGGACCAGAGAAAGTCAACATGCAACCAAGAAGGCTCCCTCTGCAGCTATAGAAACTAACAAAGAAGGAGAAATTACCATTTCACTTTCACTGCAACTGGTAGTAAGGATACAAAATAAGTCTGGACAGTCTTTAGATGGGTGTCTACTTTGGATTTGGAACCATTCTAAAAGCCTTAAAACTTTGAAATTAGATGTTTAAATCCTTTCATTCATTTGTGGAATTAATCATTTGCAGATATTTTGTTTGAAACCCAGGAGCTGACTTTGGAATTTATTGTGTACTTTACAGCATGGTAACAGAAACTACTTTAGTCTTCTTACAGAATTTCTAGCATAAACATTACATAACATTCATATAAGCCTTGGCATTTCATTTTATAGATTATCATATTGAGCATTTTTTTAAACATGCTTATGCAAAAGTTCTGTGCGTAACTTCAACTATGGAAGGTGTGGTATTTGGACTGGTAGGTGGGAAGCATGGTTTTATGTTAAGAGGATAGACAGTGCTGCAGAGCTTTTGCAAAGTGTACTATAGAGTCATAAGAATATTTTACATTACAGGGAGCAGCAAACATATTTATTTTTGGAAAGCCTAGAAGACTAAGTTAAAGTTCATAGTGAAAGAATGTGTAGTGAATGCATATTTTGTGGAGACAGGCCAATGTAAGTATGCTTGTTCTAATGTAAAGGTTACAATGGTTCATTCATTGCTAGTTGAATATACTGCCAAACACACGCAGGCTGCAAAGAAATGTAAAAGTATGTAGGTTGCTGCTGTCACTGAAAATCTGGTAAAGGGGTTAAATACTGACATACATATAGCAACAAATGGGAACTCCTGGTATGAGGGAAGAGGAGAAAAATGACCTTCTGTGTTTACAGTATAATAATACTGAATCAGTTTGGGAAACTGAAGAAGACGTGGAAGAAAGTATAGAAGATGTAGCTACTGAGGAAGATAGCACACTGTTGCAATATGTGACCGACTGCATAAGAAGTGAAAGAAAAATAAATATAGGATGGGAAACTGTAAAGAAAAATTCAGTATTTCTATTATCTACTGTTAATAATACAGTAAACTCTCAATTAATCTGCACCCATGGGGATTGGTAGATGCAAGGTAAGGGTTGGTTGCTTGAGAGTTACTATTAAAAGTGGACCTGACTAATTCTGTACCCTATACTACTTGTTTGGTTGACTTGTTCTTAGGTTGGGGGGAGATGGAATGTATTCCTAGCTTCCTTTTTAAAAATGTAAAACTCTAAAAATGTTAGGTATGTTTGTTTCTGCAGGGGGAAAACAGAAAGTGCAACACATGAAAATTGTACTGTATTTCTTCAATTTTTCTTTTCTGGTTGTGTGAGAGTTCTGGTTGCTTGAGTTCTGGTTAACTGAGAGCTTACTGTATTGTAACGGGTTTTTCATGTCTCACAGTCTTTAAATGAGTATAAAATGATACAGTATGATATAATAACCCCATCAGATAGTAGGCTTGTAATGCAGGAGAAAACAAAAAGATTTTAAAACATTGTGGAAGGGACAGGGACAGGGTGAAGGGTTACTTTGATGTGAAGTTTGTTCTAGCATATTAGTGCTGTCTAATAAAACTCTTGTGGCTGTTAAGTATTGTATACATATAATACAAGGTGGGGTATGATACTTGGCAGAAGACATGCATGTTGGAATTAATAGCTCCAGATTAATAATATTGTATGTTAGTTCATGATATGAGGTTAGAAATTAATCATTCATTGAACTGCAAAAATATATAGCAGTAGTATATAGTTACAGGAGATTTTTACTGTAATATCAGAGAGAGGGCTAACAAGAAAACAAGGCCTACTTAGTCTTGTTTGGATTTAATAAAACTATTAAGTAAATGCCAAGGAGGAGTGGCTATGTCACTGAACCCTGAGGTTTGCCACTATAGACAAATCTTTTTGTAGTCTGTAGAACTACCTATTTAAATGATCTATTTGTGGTCCAGTTTGCTATCCGATGCGTTACATAGGGATTAACATCTAGCTAGGAGGGTTTACCGATACCTGAATGTGAGATGTTGTCAAATGCCTTTGTGAGGTCTAGCTATCTGATGTGTACTGATTTTCTGACATCCATTGCTTCAGTTATCTTCTTAAAGAAGTCAGCCAGTTAAAGCAGGCAGGATCTGCCCTTGACAGAATCAGACTGACTTGGGTGAAGAGTTTTTAGGTTACCTGTGTCTTTATTTATCGATTCCATAATGATCATTTCCATACCCTTACAGACGTGCCTATTCAGACTTATAGGGCTTTAATTTCTCTGGTCACGTAATGCCCCATCTTTATGCAGGGAAAAGACTGTTACTGTTCTCCTTTCATCTGGCACAAAACCTGTTTGGCGGCTAATATTGGATAACCTCAGTATGGAATTTGACAGGTTCGATTGCAGGCTGATCATCAGGCATCCTGGTATGATATCCAGCCCCATAGAAGCAGTAGTCTTGGCCTTGGGTATTGCTTTGTTTACTTGTTCTTGGGAGATTTGAGGGGGTATAGTTTTGGTATGTGATCTGGGAATATAGAAGAGGACAAGGAGTAAAGTAGAGCTAAACGTATCTGCTAGCAGACTAGCTATGTCCTTGTGGTCTGAATAAGTGATACCATTTGTTATTTGCTCTGTATAGTACTGAGCATCATTTCTAAGGTTCCTAGCATAGTTCTCATTTAATCCTGAACAGCATAAGGCTAATTAATATCTTTACTTCACAAGATCTTCTAAGCCAGGAAATCATTTACATCCTGAGAGCTTTTGTCCAAAAGTTTGTACTGAAGACACACTTCATTAGATTAATAATACCTGATAAATGATGTGAGTTACAAAAACATAACATATGACATCACTTTGTCAGATAATGGGCTATTCACTGGTGGTAATATAAAGCGCTGTCCCTATATGCTGATTTTATATTTATCTCTTCCCTCCTCTATGCTTCCCCGATCCTCTCTTTTCTCAATAAACGTGAACTTAACATGCTCTCTCTTGCCTATAACCACATTGCCAGATTTATTACAGGTTCCCCTTATCGAACCCATCATTGCCTTAATCTGCGAAGACTTGGCTGGTTGGAACTGCCAAATCTCCTCAAACTTAGCCAACTCGCCGAAGCTTATAAAATTATCAACCATCCTGATAGAACTCCCTCACTGTGCAAAATTCTAACTCCATATACTAACCTCAATAGTCTCCGATCATCAAACAGCATCCAGATCCTAACCATTAAAGCAGAAAACTCAGGTGGGGACGCCCTTTATGCAAATTCCATTGGCAAGCAGTGGAACTCCCTGCCAAACAACCTTAGACTTACTTCTTTGCTCTATCATTTCAAAGCTAACCTTAAAGAATATCTCTCCACACAATGGACATGCCCATGTCGAGAACCTGACTAACTACATATCTCTTTACTTCTAGGTCCACTTCCTAGCCCATTTCCCTAATTGCAGATCTCTAAAATTTCTCTTTCCTTTTAGTAATAAGGAAAATCTCTGATTTCAGTCTATTTTTCAGTATCTTTAACGAAATCAATGTTCTGTGTATAATTTCCTGTCTATCCTTTAGTCTTATATAACATCTATGTAAATTTTCATTCCTGCATATGTAAGCTGTATTCTCTTGTTGTAACAATACTTTGAATCTTGCAATTTAAATATGTACTTCTATTGTGTATTGGAGCTTTTCTCCTCGGGCCTCTACTGAAAACGGATATGTATCCAGTTAGACCAGCCCGGTTAACAAATGTAAAATAAAATAAATAAATAAATAAATAAATAAATATATTAAAGATGTATGAAAGAAAAACTATTTTGTTTGCCAAAAATATTAGTAGTGTTATGTTCAAACAAAGGATTATATCTATGTAAGTGTGTAAAATAGATCCAAGATTGCAGTGACAGAACTGTTCAACTGTTCAAGGGCCTTCAAATGTTGTATGCCAAGATTGGTAAATTTTATCATGTTTTGATATTGCAGGGTCTATGCAAAATATGCTATTAATAATTTCACACATTTTTAAGACAGTATTAATCTAGAAAACTGTATGTGTTAAATGGCACCATTTTTTTCACCTGTTGAGTTACATGGCTTTTATGAAATTAATGTCATTATAAACATAGAGATAATAGTCATAACTGCCTTCCTAAAATTGCATTTATTTCTCAAAATGTAGTTATATTACCCATCATGTTTTAATGTCATTTTTACTAACACCCACTGCTTGAATATGCCACCACCAAGACAGTTTCATACTCTTTGTTTGCATTATTACCGTAAACATGGAAATATGTCATATTTTACTAATTGTTTTAAACACTATTTAATAACTCTTGCTCTGCATATCCCATGATGGCCATTCCAATGTCTTGCTTAGCAAATCATGTCAGTTGTAGATGCCATTTTACTGCCTTAGTCCTATGTATACACCTATGCCAAGATATCAGCAATTAGACTTTGAAAACAGTGACAAGTATATTCATTTCAAGAGTCAGAAAGTCTCCTGTAAAGACAAGTATACCAATAAGGTATTAGAGCTGTTGCATATTGGTAAGGACCAAGTCCAGGATTTTGTCTCTCCTGGCTAGGCGGGGTAACTTTTTCAGAGAGTTTGTATTTATAATGCACAGAAATCTCTGAGCATACATGCTAGGGGATGTATATGGGTGATTTTCATAGTCATTATTGCAAATGTGTTAGTGGAATTGGGGGAGAGTGCAGACAGGTACAGCCGAGCCGCAATTCATAGAGGCCATTTATACACATCCTTGAATGTAGTTGTGCAAATGAGCAGATAATGAGATATAATGAGAAGTGACATAAATGTACTTATGTTAATTAATGCTATTTTATGCCATTTGCAATTCATAGTCTGTTTTTCCTACCTTCCCATGCTTGTTGCAGATGTAGTATAAAAAGCAAAGCCTCCCCAAATATATCAGAAAAATGCTATCACTTGCTGTGAGCTCTGCTATTTCTAGTTCAGAGATACTTGTCTTAGCCAGGCCAAAACTGTTTGTACATAATGGAGCTCATCAACCAAGAAGGTGGAAATATAAGCAAAGTATTACTCATTATAACTTTGATAATTAAGAAATCCTTGATAGGTTCCGAGTATACGGAGACATTATAAGTGTCTTAGTGGGCATGTTTGATCCCCATGAGGCACTAGATGAATGCAAGGACTTCCTATTCCTTTGGACACCAAAGTATTTATAGCCATCCCTATCCTTGTTACAGGGACCATATGGGGACACCTCAGGGATCTCACAGGCGTCTGCCTCAAGGATACTGAAGGAGTTCCTGGATGTAGTCTTGACATATGTGGATCAATGCATCTACTTCCTGGTGTCACCTCAGTACCAAGCTCAGACTATATGTGTCTTTTTTTGGGATGTCACATTTCTCTGAGGTACTCAGTGCAATAGATTGTACCCTTTTCACAAATTAGGGCCCTTCCTGGTCCACAAAGTCAGTGCTGCCACTATAGCAGAGGCTTCAATTCTATCAGTTGCCAGGTAGTGTGTAATGCATGGGGTTGCCATCACCATTCTATCTGCCCAGCATCCTGGTAGTGCACAAGAGTCCAATATCTGGTACACTAGCTAATTTACTGCCTCTTCCTGCATGATAGGATGCCCAGTGGTCATCTTGTTAGTAAGCTGAAAATTAATTAATTTCTTAAAGTAAGTAGTTATTCACGTTAAACATAATTGCTGTATATACATCTGCATTTTCTTATTTTGTCTCCACTCCCCTTTTACTTTTATTCTTTCATAAGGGAATGCTGGATATCCTCTGGAGCCATGACCATGCCTCATGACTCCAGTGAGAAATCTGTCTCGAGCTGTGGAGGAGAAATACAACACATAACTGTCGCAAACTTGTGTTGTGATTGAGAAGGAGATTGGCCTCCTGAAGAGCTGTTTCAGGTGCCTGGATGAATCTGGGAGTACCCATCAGTATGATCCAGTCACTGCATTTAGGATGTTCACTGCTTCTTGCACTGGTCTGGTGGTGAAATATCCCATGCTGACACTGCAGCACCCAGTTCTAGTCCCACTATGACTAATGATGACCAGATGGCAACAGTAGTAAGGGACCCATGCAGCAGGCTGGTGCATGATATGCAACTGCACAGGTTAAGAGGTGGCATCTAGTCCATAGCTATGGACCAGGACATTCAGGTTATTGTTTCCTTTTTATAAAAAAAAAGCACATAGAGTATAATTGATGCATTTAGTGATACCTGTGGGATATGCTGTGTGGTGCATGGTCTACTGTCACTGCTCATCTGACATTCTCTCTTATCTTAAAGTATTTTTTGTATCACTACCTGTTTGCTTGAGTGCTCACTGATTCTTATGCAGTGATGCCAAAAAAGCAGCAAACCAATAATTAAATAAGTCAACAGTTGTATATACTGTATTTGATAATTTTTTAGTTTATTTATTTATTTAGTATACAATATAAATTGGTTTTGTCAGCAGTAATTTTCATTTGCATTTTTTCTGCAAAGAATTATATTTTACTGCACATAAGCTTTCTTTCTTGCTGTCATTAAAAATATTTATGCACTCAGAATCTTTCTTCAACTGTGCAGTGATAAGGTTGGACTGGCAGAAGTTAAGTGTAGTATGGCAGAAGGATTATTTCAATGTGTCACTTCTGTATGATGTAGTGTACCTAGAAATGTTGGTTCATTGCTATTGTGATTTCCTATGTAATGTTAAGGATGTGGACTAGAAATGCATGTATCATTGCTTTTTTGTCCAATGTTAATTGATATACCTAACAGACGTACATATACTTCTCTCATCCTCCTCACAATACATTTGCATTTGAATGCAAATTTGCAAGGTTGTAGTATCAGAATATAATGAAAGTAATTGCTGGAAAGGGAATGACCTTTTCATATATATGGCCAGCCCCCCACCCCAACTAAACCTTATTTTCAGTAAGCAGACACATTTATTAATAAATGTAAGTCACACTAGCTCCAGATCAAATGAGTCATACACATCTCCTATCTACAGGCCTGGTGATGGTGCAACTGATCTGGATGATTGGCTACCACAAGAACTGCAAGATGAGTTAGTACAATGATGTCATCAAGAGGAAGGTGAAAGATGAGTTAGTACAATGATGTCATCAAGAGGAAGGTGAAAGATGAGTTAGTACAATGATGTCATCAAGAGGAAGGTGGTTCTCCTGTCAGTGACCTGATAGTGCTTTGTGACCGTGACCTTGACTTGGAACGTGAGGTCTTCCTAGGTGTAGATGACCATTGACATGGCCAGTGAGAAGTGTTTTGTGGTTGCTCATTGTAAAACTGATATAACTGTGTAGACAGTGTTAGTATCATGTGATCTCCTCCCACATGTCTGGACAGTCTCTGTCCCCTTCTCCTGGAGAAATTGAGCCCAGCCTGACTCTGGTATGTCTGATCCAGTGTACAAATGGAGGCTGCAACTGATGCCTGGTGTGCCACTAGTCACACACATCAGTGAAACAACACCATTATCCCTGCTGTCTGCCAAATCAAATTACTGTTTGAAATCTTCATGCGTACCCTGTAGACCTCTAAACCATTTCTAGCTGACTCTCTGTTGTACTAGTTTGAGCCCTAACTATGACACAACACATTTAATGTGCAGGCAGAGCTTTCTGTGTTTCCTGAGGTAGTTCAAAATAATTTATGTGCCTGGCACCTCTTTGTAATGTTGTCACTGTGGGCAATGTGGCCTCTAATATCATCATCATTTTCATCAGCAACACCCACTCTACTGATGACTTCATCCATATTTATTGGTACAGTTGAGCTGTTTGTTTCTGATGCTGAGTCTATAAAAGAAATCATTAGAACATATTAATACAGTATAGAATGCTAACAAGGCAGAGTGAGAGACTTACCATGAAGTCTGCCTTCATTTTCATTAGCTGCTGATGTACAAGGTTGACCTAGTTATAATGAATTGTGATGTGTTTAATTACAGCACTGTTTGCCTCCATTCAATGTTAAACATTTAACCTTCAAGAGCTGATCAATGCAAATGCTACTGCAGATTTGGGTTTGATGAAACAGTGTCCACGCCACTTCTAATTTTTCATGTTCCACCAGCTTCTATATCATAGTTATCCCTATGGATGGATAGAAGGTATTCATCATCTGGTATTAACTTAATAAGATTCGGGCCCCCCCCCCCCAAGTAGTGGTCCTGGAAATTGCATTCTGCCTGGCCTTGATTGTAGCACATCCTACCATATTATTTGATCTTTTTTTGCACTGTGCTAGAGATCTGTTTCTGCCTCCAGCTGCAAGTGACCTTTCAAACATTATGACAGCAACGGTTAATTCACTTGATAACAATTATTAATCAATTTATAAACATTTTCTTACTTTTTGATGTTTGACTTATCCTAAGTAATATGCCACCTATCTCAGCTATTCACAAATGAATGCGGTGCAGCTCATCCCTGCAGTAAAGATTCAGACTGATTTACGTGTTTAGTATGCAAATTAGGCTAGTTTATATGCATGTCTATCAATAGTAGTATATCACAAACATGTTATAAAGTACATCAGCGCATTCTGGATTTTTCTGATTCTGAATGCATGTGACCCCCTACATGAAAGAATCTGTAAAGCCATGAATGCACTGTGGACACTTATGAACTCAGCAGCAGTCTGCAGCAATGCCAATATGGTCATGGATAAGTGCTGCTTGGCCAAAACTAGCCAGTATAAATATATACTGTTAACATTCAAAATGGAGTCATCTGAATGTCAGGGTGTAATGAATCTGAAGGTTAATTCCAGGCCATCCAAGCCTGTATATCATACTCTAACAAGTAATACATATCCAAACGTTTTAGCAATTTTTCATTACACTAGTATTGACATTTCTTTCTCCACTAAAAAAATATGATAAAAAAGGAATAGGTCTCACTTCATTGCAAGAAAACAAATGCTGCTAAAACTTAGACATAAGAAAATGTAAATGTCATGAAGAAATTACTAGCAACACTTAATTGCAATAGATAAACTTAGAATTAATCCATTAGTAACTGTATGGTCTGGTAAATGTTTCCCATTAAGAAAAAATATTTGAGAAAAAAAAGTTTTGGTTGCAGCAAACCTACCAATGTTAACAATACCTGGTCTAATAAGCATGAAGTATTTGGTCAAGGTGATGTCACACCCAACAGGCAGTGGTTCTAAGCCTCTTAATACAGTCCTCACCATACTTTTCTCATTCAGTTTCTGGCTCTTTGAATGATGGCAGCACCCATGAAGGCACAAGGCAGCACTCTTGGCTGGTCTGAGGAAGAGACCTTAATCTTGTTCTACCTTCTACATGACTCATACCTGCAGAAGATTCACATGTACCAGTACGAGGATGAAAATAGATCTCTGGCAGGAGCTGGGTGACTACCTGTCAATCCTGACAGGTATAACCCACTCTGGATAGCAGTGCTGTCACAGGTATTGCTGACCTGCTGGCTGAGTGGGTTGATCAGGTTAGGGCAAGAAGTAAGTACAATTTTTCATCCGTATACAGCTATATGTGTATGTATATATATATATATATTTATATATATGTGTGTGTGTGTGTGTGTGTGTGTGTGTGTGTGTGTGTGTGTGTGTGTGTATAAAGCAAAAGGAGGTTGAAAAAATGTGCAAGTACTTCAAGAGCCAGATATCTTTACTTGCAAATATGTACTTGAAGTGACATTCTGAAATGCATAAAAAAGGAATAGCATTTATGTAATTAGACAGCCATTTGTTCATGACAGAGAAAATACTACTATGAGTTAAAAAAGTTACAGTAATAGATGAAAACGTCAGTAAGGAATATGAAAATAGTAATCTGTACAGGTAACTCTGAAAACGTATTAGTAATGTTCAAGTATCAGTAATGCTGAGTGCATGTAATACAGTTATGAAATAAATCTTGTAGTCACAGATGTAAGGAATTGTGTAGCATTACACTGAAAAAGATGCAAGTCCTTTTTTTAATTATTACAAGAAGACAGTTTTGTGAGAGATAACTAGGTATAAGTAAAAAGAATTGTTGAACTTAATTGTTTCTTCATTAAGTATTTCATGCTGCGTATACAACATGGCTGAAATGATACTCACCACATCCAAGTCAGACTGACTGTTGGGGGAGGTGAGTGGGGGTTACTTTTGAAGAAATAATGAGCAGCACATTGCTTTTCAGAAAACAAGCATTTTACTTCATTATTCTACATTAGACAATGTTCTACAGAAGGGGAAATTGACACTTCCTTGAATTGTTACATGCATTAAAAAAGAGAGCTCCAGGCATACTTCTTATTTACCCTAAACAATGCAATAGAATATTTAGCTATGGTATTTTAATAATATACACGTGTATGCATTCAGCAGTTAGAATCCGACAGGATGAGATAACAAATAAATGATTACAAAGAATATAAAATGTGTATATGTGGAATTCATTCAAATACAGATAAACAAGATTGTCCTTCTCTCTTTTACTTCTAGCTAAGAAGAAATCCAGTACAACTCCCAACAGGAAAAGAGAACAAAGAGGCTGATGGAATGTTCTGGTAAGAGTAACTGGTGCCCATAAGATATTTATTACATAACTAAGCATAGCATAAATTATTACACATAATTCATGGTAGCATAAACAGTAGTACTGCAATGCTTTTAAGACAGATTTCAGTGGTAATCCTACAAACAACTGTTGTTATATCTTTGCAGCCAAAAGAAAAGCAAATTAAGACAGGAACAGATCAAGAAAAATGTGTTATATTGCCATTTTTAACCATGATTAACTGTAGTATTAAGTGATTTCTTTCATGTTTGATGCATGTGTTCTGTAATTGTGTATTTTTAAACTACAGAATTGAAACACAAATCCCTTCCAAAAGGAAAAATAATCCCTTTCCATTTCAATTCATCTCAAGTGTGCATAAGCACTACTTTTACATATTTGTCTCAGTTAGATAAGCACTTCCCCAATCATTACCCCCAACTGTACGTATAAGCACTTCCCATACGCAAGTTTACTTCAATAGAGATATTTTTCTCAACAGTTTATTGAGTTGCTACCTTGCATTACAACAGTATTGTATGGATTTATTTTGCTTTTTCTGTTTTGCCTCTACCCACCCCTTTTTTCTCTTCTTTTACTTATTTTGTTTATGTTTACTTTTTCCTTTATTGTTTTGCTTTTCTGCCATTTTATTTTTCTTTTATACAGGTTCAAATCTCTCAGGACCAACACCCTCTACCCATCCAGGGATGTCTTTGCAGGGTCAGAGGGGAGGCACCAGTCCTGCAGTAACTCTCACACATGGTAGCCTGGAAAGCCTCACATAATTGGGGCTTCAGAGTTTGGTTGCAGATGTAGTGGTAGAGGTAGTGGACAGGAGAATTCAGCCAATTGAAGCCTGTCTTCCATGTGTAGAAGACACGCTCACCCAGTTGGTGCTGACCACTTTCCCAACACAGAACCCAACACCCTCAACGTTGGGGACCTCCACTGCAACACCATCTGGCAGTGGACATGTTTGAGGCTCTGTGGATTGGGTACAGAGGTGGGACTACTTCAGCCCTTCATCCCTTAAAATTTCTCCTTCACTCTCTTCCCTATTTCCCACCCACACTGCACTCTAACAATAAATAAATAAATAAAAATGGGGGGGGGGTGGTAAACCAGGACAAAAACATTGTGCCCATCCTCCTCCAGCTCAAACCCTGTTGATGTTACACTTGTGTAGTCACTTCTTTGCTTTGTCTTCCCTTTTTTTCAATCTGTCCTAGCACCCTTTTATATTCTTTAATGGATCATTTAGGATATCCACAAAAGGATACACTTATGTAGAAAAAAGTTCTAACACCTTTGATTTTCTTAAAAAAAAAAAGACCTTTTAGCTGCTGCATAGCCTGCAGCTTTGCTATAATGTTTTCAGCATGACTGTGCTCAGCCATGCTTGCCAGCAATATGCCAAGGCACATACCATTTATGATTCCACAAAATACCTCACACATACAAAAAGATGAACTTTGCACAAGTTACACATTTACAAAAAATGGGAATGATTACAGAAATTGCTTTGTTTTTCCATATTCAATGCAACTATGTTATGCTAAAGTTATTTGCATATCCACATAGCTCCGCTGTCCATAAATGTACACTAGGCACTTGCATAGCCCCGGACTATGAATATCATCATAAGTTTCCCTCTTGATGGGGTAATCACCTGCAAGATGAAAGGAAAGGAAAGTTAGGTAATGCAGAGTTGCAGGAAACACGGGAAATACCATATAGTGGTTTAGAATGGAAAGTAAGTTAAGACACTACAGAGAAAACTAAAGAAGCTGTGGTATATACTGTACAAATTATGACACTTTTTTGGAGGATTAAAGCAAAAATAAAACACATGCCAAATTAGAGGGAATTCATAACAGGTCACATGAATATAAATAGGTTTATGAATGCAGTTATTCTCCATGGAGGTGTTTCTCATGAAAATTGCCAGATAAAAGTGATTTAAGAATAAGGCAGTTTCTGAAAGAGACTCTGTAACAGCTCATTACTGTTCAAAAACTAGCATGTTCATTTTCTAGCCCAACCAGTCTGCCTGTTGAAATTGAACATATACCAAGAAAACCTAGTGCATTTTTTCTTTCATTGTACTAGGGTTTGAGAATCCTGAGATACTTTATCTAGAAATATATGGTCTCAAAAATGAGCATGTGCATATAATATTGCAAAGTGATCATGGAAAGCATGGTATGCCATCATTTTGTTTGATGACAAAATATCTTTCTGCAGCCTGATGTGTTTGGTAAGGAAGCTGTCAAAAAGTATTTTATGATAAAAAATGGAATGTTCAAGAAATGTTAAATCAGTTTTTGTTATCCTGGCACAAAAGGAAGATTAAACTTTTGAGACTTTTGAGTTTCAGAACAGATTTATGACTGCTTGAAACAAAACAGAATGTATATTCTTGGAAATTGTACATTTTACATCTGCTATAAACTTTAAAATGGTTCTATTTTGTAGTTTAAAATGAACATTCTTGCAACTTAGAACATTTTACATTATTTCCAACCTATGTGCAAAACTGATAATTGTATTAAAAAAAAATATTATAATAAGTTGTGGACTGGCGCATGGAAAATGAAAATTACTAAGTACTAGAGAATAGAAATCGTCATTATCCAGTGTTATATACAAAGATGGCATCAGAGGTACTGCAAAATATGCAGGGTATCATTTTTGACATGCCGCTGATTTAATTAATGTTTGTCCTATACACATTTACCCTAAATATGACAAGAAGGACCAGAGTGTTAAAAATTGTAAGCTTTATTGTACCAAATTTGAGGTTGGAAGCAATGGAGGATGGACTGTAGAATTATTATGCTACCTCACCCGCTGATAACCAGGATGTGGTACTGAGTGCTTATCAATGCATGCTACTGACACTGTATTAAGTGATTTTGCACACAGAGATAGTGAGGAAGTAGAAGCTGAAATTTGACTGTTAGCCACATTATATTTTTTCATCCATACCAATCACCAACCTTTTCAAATGAAAAGAATAAACTTGGTGTACTTTCTACTAAACTTCCAGATGCAGAATGCTCTGCTGTAAATATACCTTTTGAAAGTAGAGTATGTCATAGGAAAAGATAAGCATAGTTTGATGCTAAACAAAATACACAAAAATTAAACATAATTTCTTTATATTTATATTTCTTTATATTTTCCATCCATGTAAATTGTATCCAAAATTATACCAGATGAATTAGTATTATCCAGTTATAGCTACCACACAAGACAGAGTCCCAAAACATGAAGTATGATTTAGACACACCCTTAACACTTTTCAGTCTTTCATCCATACAGGTTTAGTGCCAAGTGACTAGAGAACAGTTTCTGTCATTCCCCGGCATAAAGGAGGAGATTCCACAGAACCAGGCAAATACAGAACCATAAATCTTACCAGCCTCATACACAAAGCCATTGAAAAACTTGGAATCTCGAAACATTAGACTGATCTCAGTTTGGGCTTGTCAAGGGCAGGTCATGCTTACTCAACTTGATGTTTTTGTTTTTTTTTTGAAAAAGGTCACCAAAGCAATAGTTGAAGGCAAAATGGTATACACTGGATATCTGAATCTGGCCAAAGCATTTGATAGAATTCCCCACTCAGACATAGTAGAAAAGCTAAATAAACTGGGAATAAACCCCTATGTCACCTGTTGGATTACACAACTGTCTCACAGATAAGATGCTGGAAATTAAAAAAAAACAGAAAATTACCTCAACAAAGGCATCAGTCAACAGTGGAGTCCCCCAGCATTCTGTGCTGGGGTGTGCTGGGACCTTTCCTGCTTGGAATCTACTTTTCTTAAGTAAAAGCCGATAGAAAAGACTCTGGTTGACTATGTTTGCAGATGACTGAAAGCTAGGGGCAGTCATTGAATCCCCAAATGACTTATCCATCCTTTTGGAAGGTTTGTTCTAAATAATTAACTGGAACCAAAATCATGGACTAAAACTAAATGGCAAAAAATGGATGATCATATCCTTTGAGGGGTCATCTACCCTGGGGAACTACTACATAAGCAATATATACTTGAGTTGACACAATTTTTCAGGATAGGGCAGCTTATGGTAATTGTGACCTATCATTCAACCAACATGTGTCCATCATACCTCTTAACTGTGCCAAATTTCTTGGCATTTACCGGTTTTGAGGTCCAAATAATGGGGTGCACAAATTCCTGAGTGGCTCCCTTTGTTCCTGAATTTCCTGGCTTTTTTTATTGTGATTATTTTTCCGCTGACGTCAGAGGTATGCACGATGATGTCAGCTTCACTGTTGGTTATGGGCAGCAGCAAGTAATGTGCATGCGTTGACTGCAGCAGCAGAGTTCCAGCCTCCAGGTAAGGAAAACTCGGCACTTTAGTTGCATTTTTAGCTGTTAGAACTGTTCTCCGGTCCAGATGTTTCAATTCTAGCTGTTAGGACTGCTCCCTGGTCCAGATGTTTCAACTCTAGCTGTTATGAGTGTTCCCTGTAAACCCGGGTCTAAATGTTTTATACTTATGTGCTGTGGCTTGCTTTTATTGATGAGGGACCATTCCAGTCATTTTGAATTACTGTATTGCACTTGCATTATTCATATTGTGTGTGTGATCATTTTATTCATATGTGCTGCGTGCAATTCTTTTGGTGTTCATATAATTATATAAAACGGGAGCGGGACCGTACTGTTCACAAACAATTGCATTTGAATCCCTGTCCAGTTGCCTTGTGATCTAAACAAATATAGAACATCTTATTAAAGGATGAAAGTACACCCATCCTCCCACTGTAAACTCAGCCTCCAATGAACCCTTTTAGCACTAAATTAACCTGAATCACATTCAGGCTTCATTCTTTGCAATGGAGCAAACTTAACCCACATCATTAAATATGAATCTTCTTTATGAAACCAGGAAGGAGATCCACAAATTTTCAGCAGGAACGAAGCTTTTAATGCAAATGTCTTGGACTTAAGATGAAAGCACTTATCTTGTGGAATTGTTTTTATCTTTGGTAAGTGATTTGGTTTAAAGTTATACATTGAACACATCATTCCTGCTGAAAATTTGTTGATCTCCTTCCTGGCTTTATAAGTTCGTTTTTCCTGGCTTGTGGTTTGTTGATGAATCTTCTTTAAAGTAAAAGATGATGTCAGCGACAGCAGTACATGAAGAGATTAACATTCATTTAAGGGGAAAAATACTGCTAAAAGGAATGCAAGTCACAGAGTCTGAGGTCACTCTTTAGTAAAGATGTGATACTAAGTAATTCATTCTACACCTTAAATTGAGGTACAGATAAAACAGTGCTTACCTCTATCATTGAATAAAAACAACCATAGCTATGCATGGCATTGTCTGATAACATCCTAAAATGCTAGATAACATATAAGCTAAAAGCTAGCAAATGGTTTCCTACTAAATGCAACAGCTAAGCACACCAAGAAGTAAAAACACCACTTTAGCATGGAAAGTAATAACCATAAAAACACCACATAACGCAGGGCATGTGTCATACACGTATACAGTGATACTTGATTGGGAAGGAGATATACAGATGTTTATGATATCACTGTATGTCCATCTTCCATAGAAAGCAGAAGGAAGACAAAGATAGCCTTGCGATGATAACAGCTGTAGTTAGCCTCTGAGCCTCATCTTACTCTTTTTTTTCTCATTTGTAAAGCAAGTCCTTACTGCCTTCTACCATCTAAGCAATCCAGCAGTACTGCACACATCACAGTGTTCTAGGCAGTTATGTGCTACCCTGTTCACATATATATTACCTTGATTTTGTTTAAGTATTTTGAAATGGAATCACTTTTGTTGTTCACTGACTACATTTACTAACTCTTAGCTCACAACTGCTCATCTAAATGGGTGAGATATTTTCTTGTTCACCAGCTCAATCTATCCTGTTATTTTGACTACCAGGTAAATGGGCAGCCAAAAGGGAATGATACATGCACATTTTAGATGGCTAGCACATGAAAGCAAAAAACAGCTTGATAAAAATGCACCTTATTTTTGTCTTAAAAATTGTCTTTCTAAGGATATATCTATTTTGAACCAGGGTCGGTCTCATTGTGCAGCAGCTACAGTTTTCTTTTTGCTTGCAGTCACGCTTACAAAGAGGTCATAATAAAGTCTTCATTTTCAACTAGCACACTTTATTCCTTTGTCATGTGATTGCTAGTTAAAAGTCTGAACAATAGTGAGTCAGAGATGTTGCACAAGTTAATGTAAGTGTGCCTGATTGTGCAGAGATGCCTCTTCAGTGATATTGCTCATGTTCCATTCTTTCTGGTCACACTTGTTATTTTTAGTCATACTGCTGCATATAGAGGGTGTGTGTTTTAGTGATATTGCTGCATATACAGGATGTGTGTTTTAGTGCTATTGCTGCATATAGAGGGGGTGTGTTTTAGTGATATTCCTACATATAGAGGATGTGTGTTTTAGTGCTATTGCTGCATATAGAGGGGGTGTGTTTTAGTGATATTGCTGCATACAGAGGGTGTGTGTTTTAGTGATACTGCTGCATATAGAGAATGTGTGTTTTAGTGCTATTGCTGCAGATAGAGGGTGTGTGTTTTAGTGATATTGCTGTATATAGAGAATGTGGTTTTAGTGCTATTGCTACATATAGAGGGTGTGTGTTTTAGTGATATTACTGCATATAGAGGATGTGTGTTTTAGTGATATTGCTGCATATAGAGGATGTGTGTTTTAGTGCTATTGCTGCATATAGAGGGTGTGTGTTTTAGTGATATTGCTGCATATAGAGAATGTGTGTTTTAGTGCTATTGCTGCATATAGAGGGTGTGTGTTTTAGTGATATTGCTGCATATAGAGGATGTGTGTTTTAGTGCTATTGCTGCATATAGAGGGGGTGTGTTTTAGTGATATTGCTGCATACAGAGGGTGTGTGTTTTAGTGCTATTGCTGCATATAGAGGGTGTGTGTTTTAGTGATATTGCTGCATATAGAGGATGTGTGTTTTAGTGCTATTGCTGCATATAGAGGGGGGGTGTTTTATTGATATTGCTGCATACAGAGGGTGTGTGTTTTAGTGATATTGCTGCATATAGAGGGTGTGTGTTTTAGTGATATTGCTGCATATAGAGGGTGTGTGCTTTAGTGCTATTGCTGCATATAGAGGGTGTGTGTTTTAGTGATATTGCTGCATATACAGGATGTGTGTTTTAGTGCTATTGCTGCATATAGAGGGGGTGTGTTTTAGTGATATTCCTACATATAGAGGATGTGTGTTTTAGTGCTATTGCTGCATATAGAGGGGGTGTGTTTTAGTGATATTGCTGCATACAGAGGGTGTGTGTTTTAGTGATACTGCTGCATATAGAGAATGTGTGTTTTAGTGCTATTGCTGCATATAGAGGGTGTGTGTTTTAGTGATATTGCTGTATATAGAGAATGTGTGTTTTAGTGCTATTGCTACATATAGAGGGTGTGTGTTTTAGTGATATTACTGCATATAGAGGATGTGTGTTTTAGTGATATTGCTGCATATAGAGGATGTGTGTTTTAGTGCTATTGCTGCATATAGAGGGTGTGTGTTTTAGTGATATTGCTGCATATAGAGAATGTGTGTTTTAGTGCTATTGCTGCATATAGAGGGTGTGTGTTTTAGTGATATTGCTGCATATAGAGGATGTGTGTTTTAGTGCTATTGCTGCATATAGAGGGTGTGTGTTTTAGTGATATTGCTGCATATAGAGGATGTGTGTTTTAGTGCTATTGCTGCATATAGAGGGTGTGTGTTTTAGTGATATTGCTGCATATAGAGGATGTGTGTTTTAGTGCTATTGCTGCATATAGAGGGGGGGTGTTTTAGTGATATTGCTGCATACAGAGGGTGTGTGTTTTAGTGATATTGCTGCATACAGAGGGTGTGTGTTTTAGTGCTATTGCTGCATATAGAGGGTGTGTGTTTTAGTGATATTGCTGCATATAGAGGATGTGTGTTTTAGTGCTATTGCTGCATATAGAGGGGGGGTGTTTTATTGATATTGCTGCATACAGAGGGTGTGTGTTTTAGTGATATTGCTGCATATAGAGGGTGTGTGTTTTAGTGATATTGCTGCATATAGAGGGTGTGTGCTTTAGTGCTATTGCTGCATATAGAGGGTGTGTTTTAGTGATATTGCTGCATATACAGGATGTGTGTTTTAGTGCTATTGCTGCATATAGAGGGGGTGTGTTTTAGTGATATTCCTACATATAGAGGATGTGTGTTTTAGTGCTATTGCTGCATATAGAGGGGTGTGTTTTAGTGATATTGCTGCATACAGAGGGTGTGTGTTTTAGTGATACTGCTGCATATAGAGAATGTGTGTTTTAGTGCTATTGCTGCATATAGAGGGTGTGTGTTTTAGTGATATTGCTGTATATAGAGAATGTGTGTTTTAGTGCTATTGCTACATATAGAGGGTGTGTGTTTTAGTGATATTACTGCATATAGAGGATGTGTGTTTTAGTGATATTGCTGCATATAGAGGATGTGTGTTTTAGTGCTATTGCTGCATATAGAGGGTGTGTGTTTTAGTGATATTGCTGCATATAGAGAATGTGTGTTTTAGTGCTATTGCTGCATATAGAGGGTGTGTGTTTTAGTGATATTGCTGCATATAGAGGGTGTGTGTTTTAGTGATATTGCTGCATATAGAGGGTGTGTGCTTTAGTGCTATTGCTGCATATAGAGGGTGTGTGTTTTAGTGATATTGCTGCATATACAGGATGTGTGTTTTAGTGCTATTGCTGCATATAGAGGGGGTGTGTTTTAGTGATATTCCTACATATAGAGGATGTGTGTTTTAGTGCTATTGCTGCATATAGAGGGGTGTGTTTTAGTGATATTGCTGCATACAGAGGGTGTGTGTTTAGTGATACTGCTGCATATAGAGAATGTGTGTTTTAGTGCTATTGCTGCATATAGAGGGTGTGTGTTTTAGTGATATTGCTGTATATAGAGAATGTGTGTTTTAGTGCTATTGCTACATATAGAGGGTGTGTGTTTTAGTGATATTACTGCATATAGAGGATGTGTGTTTTAGTGATATTGCTGCATATAGAGGATGTGTGTTTTAGTGCTATTGCTGCATATAGAGGGTGTGTGTTTTAGTGATATTGCTGCATATAGAGAATGTGTGTTTTAGTGCTATTGCTGCATATAGAGGGTGTGTGTTTTAGTGATATTGCTGCATATAGAGGATGTGTGTTTTAGTGCTATTGCTGCATATAGAGGGTGTGTGTTTTAGTGATATTGCTGCATATAGAGGATGTGTGTTTTAGTGCTATTGCTGCATATAGAGGGGGGGTGTTTTAGTGATATTGCTGCATACAGAGGGTGTGTGTTTTAGTGATATTGCTGCATATAGAGGGTGTGTGTTTTAGTGATATTGCTGCATATAGAGGGTGTGTGCTTTAGTGCTATTGCTGCATATAGAGGGTGTGTGTTTTAGTGATATTGCTGCATATAGAGGGTGTGTGTTTTAGTGTTATTGCTGCATATAGAGGGATTGTGTTTTTGTGATATTGCTGCATACAGAGGGTGTGTGTTTTATAAGTTCATAGGTTCATAGGTAGGTACTAGGCTATTAGCCCTAGCCAAAAAGGTACCCTGTCTTTTGCCACCCAAGAAAATTATTTTCCTGTGCTCCTGTCGAGCAGAGCCACAGAAGTGATCCCTGGGGTGAATTTCCTATTTCCCATCCAATCATCAAGATTTTTCTTGAATAGTGCTAATGAGGAGCTCTGTTTCACATAGATAGGTAGTCTGTTCCAGAGTATGGGAAGTCTCTGGGACAGGAATCTATCCCTCCAGCATGTTCTGTATTGTGGTGACAAAGGTTTAGGTCCCTAGAGCGTGTAGTTCGGAGGGCTTAGGATTTCTTTAAGTGGAATATGCCTAACAGCTCTTGGTTTGACATAGCTTTGTATGTTAGGCAGAAATTGCCTCTGCTTAGGCGATATGCGACAGAGTAAAGCTGGAGTTTTTTGAGATGGTCTGCATAGGGCATCTGTTTGAAGCCAGTAATCCTCTTTGTGAGGTATTTCTGTGGCCTTTCCAGTTGTTGTAGATGTCTTGTGAGGTACATACCAAAAGGGGAGTTGTACTCTATAATGGGTCTAATGAGTGATGAGTAGAGGGGAACAATTACCTCTTTTTTTCTGGATGAGATATGTTTTGTGATGAGGTGAGCCATGTAGAAGTATTTCCTGACCACTGTGGCGATGTGATTATCAAAGGAGAGATTACTGTCCACCTGTGTCCCAAGGTCTCTTATCACACTTTCGGCATTAAGTAGACTACCACTTATGTGGTAGTTCATGGGTACAGAGTTTTTACCAAAGGGGATGACAATACACTTTCTGGCATTGAGCTTCAAGCCATGGCTTTGACACCAGGCATCTGTCTCAGTGAGGCCTTTTTGTAGTTTGTCCACATCGTTAGGAGTTTCAATTATGGCTCCTAGTTTGCAGTCATCTGCAAACTTTGTTAGCCAAAGACCTTCTGTGTTAGACTGTACTTCAGAGAAGTAGATATCAAACAGGAGAGGACCCAGGACTGAACCCTGTGGTACTCCACTTGTCACTAGTCTAAAGTCGGATTTGGAGTTTTCTACTTTCACAGTGTGGGTTCTGTCCGTGAGCCAGTTGGCAACCCATCTTGTAACATAGGGATTTATACCTAGTTTAGTGAGCTTATCTATAATTCCTGAGTGGGGGATGGTGTTGAAAGCCTTGGCGAGATCTAGATAAGCTGTGTGAACCACCTTACCCTCATCTATGGCTTTGGTGACTGCTTCAAAGAAGTCAATCAGGTTTAGGAGACATGATCTGCCTTTTACAAACCCGAACTGGGTAGGGTCCAGAGTTTGGAGATTACCAATGTCTTTGTTTATGAGTTCCATGATGATACATTCCATGGCCTTGCAGTCCAGGCTCATCAGGCTAATGGGGCAGTAGTTCCCGGGGTCCATCGTGGCTCCCCCTTTGTGGAGTGGGATAACCGTTGCGGTGCGCCATTCAGTGGGCACAAAGCCTGAGGTGAGGCTATGATTGAACATGGTACTTAGGTAGGGTGCCAGTTCATTCTGTAGTTTGTGTAGAACGCAGCCTGGGATATTGTCAGGTCCCATGGATGCTGTGTTCTTGGCTTTGGAGAGTGTGTTTTTTACCTGTGCAGCTGTGATTACAGGAACTTTGCATTCTTCCGGTATAGAGATGGGCCCTCTAGGGGATTAGAGTGGGGTAAAGTTAGCACTAAACCTATCTGCCAGGATGTTGGCAATATCAGTTGGTTCTGTATATTTAGTGCCATTGTGCTCTAACTCAGAGCAGATCTGAGTGTTGCCATTGAGATTCTTGACATAGCTATAGAATGCTTTGTGGTTGTCTTTAGAGTCAGAGGCAATTTTGTTTTCGGAACCAACTTTGGAAGATTTTATGAGGGATCTCAGCTTCTTACTGAGGTTGACCAGGGAGTTCCTTTCGTCATGGGATTTTACTCTTTTTTGCAACAGTTTCTTTCTTCTGTTGTAAAGTTTGTTTATGGCAGAGGACCACCAGATTGGCTTTCTTTTTTTGGAGGATAGCATCTTCGTTCCATTAAGGATAGCATGATCCATGCACTCGTGTAAGTGTTTATAATATGCATTTGTGTAGAATTCAGCAGTCATACCTCTATTGTCCATCTGCATGGGTGTCATGAAGTTTGCCACTTCTGTCTTAAGAAGTGTGAAGTTGGCTTTGGAGAAGTTTTTTTATGATGATTTCCCTAATTGGGGGTGGGGGCGGGATGTGGATGTCTAGGGTGATTAACTTGTGGTCAGATCTGACCAACGAGGAATTGACCTCTGGTGTGGAACACCGGTTGCCCATGTTGGTAATGACCAGGTCTAAGATATTGCTACCCCTGGTGGGGGTGTGAATAATTTGATTCAAGGCATTGGAATTTATGAATTCCAGAAAACGTTGAGCAAAAGAGTTGGTACATGAGTAGTTTTCCCAGTTAATGGTGGGGTAGTTGATATCACTCATTATTAGGGTGTTGTGTTGTAACCTAATACTTTCCAGTGTATCAAGAAATGAGGAGTGGGAATCCTGGGGCATGGTGGTGGGTCTGTAGCAAGCTACAATTTGGATTGCAGTCTTGTCCAGAGTTAGTTGCACTTGGATAATCTCGGATGCATTATGCTGTGCAACTAGCCTGGAGATGTGGATATCCTTAATGAATATGGACACGCCTCCACCTTTAGTGCTTCTTTCTGGGTTAGGTGGCCGAAAGGTGTGGTATGAATTATAGCCTGGTAACACAGGGGTGCTCTCTGGAGCTTTGAACCAGGTCTCTGTCACTGCACAGATGTTGATGTTCTCCATTTTAAGTAGTGCCTCGAGTGAGTGTACTTTGAGGTTTAGACTTCTAGGACTGAGTAGCATTACCCTCAGATTTTGCTTTCTTGCACCTGTTACAGTGGTGAATTTGTCATTTGAACCTTGACTAAAAAAAATTAGTGATATTGCTGCATATAGAGGGGTGTGTTTTAGTGATATTGCTGCATATAGAGGGTTTTTGATTTAGTGATATTGCTGCATATAGAGGGTGTCTGTTTTAGTGATATTGCTGCATATAGAGGGGGTGTGTTTTAGTGATGTTGCTGCATATAGAGGGTGTATGTTTTAATGCTATTGCTGCATATAGAGTGGGTGTGTTTTAGTGATATTGCTGCATCCAGAGGGTGTGTGTTTTAGTGATATTGCTGCATAAATTAGCTTTGTTCCAAGTTGGAGTTTCCCAGTAAACAAATGTTAAATACAAATAAAATACAATTTGTGGTTTTCTGGCAAATCAGTGAGGAAATAAATTCACTAAATAATGATAGCCATTTAAGTTTTAGTCTTCCTGTCTTTCAGGAAACACATGGTAACACGACATTTTATTCTAGCAACTTTCTAAACTTATACAAGCAATTTTTAAAATGTATCCCTGGTTTTGGGCCTTTATCCAGGGAAAGAGAAGTTTAGTGCTGTTTATGCAAAGTTGCATTGTTAGTAGCACAGGAGGTAGTATACTTGCTTTTGCTGCAGCAGTCTGTGGGTTCTACTCCCACAGTATGTAGCTGGATTGTTGATACTGTACTGTGTTGTACTTTTAAAGGGGGTGGATACTACAGTCATGAGAATATCCTCCTTTGACCGAGATGCCTAGTAATTATGAACCTATCAGTTTGCCATCCATTCTCTATTGAAATATTACTAGATTATCATTTTAATGCAACATAGGCAATTTTTCTTCAAGGGCAACAGGCACTTTACTTGTAGATGAAACAAGGAAATATAAAGTTTTTGCTAGCAGCAACCTCTTCAACAGTTACAGATCTCTTTAATGTAGAATTGTTTAGATGACTTTTACTTCTGCAGAGATTGTGCATATTTACTGATACTGGTGGATTGTATAATTATGAGTAGACTTTTATGATGGACAGGTTCTGAATTGGTCAGTTTTGTCATTATTGGTTCATGCATTTTGTTTTATTGCTTAATGGAACAATGTTCAAAACTATAAATTTAAAACGCGCTGTAAAAAGTGTGCCATATTATACAAGGAATTTAATTTAATACAGTAAGGAAGGTGTATCAAAGAACACATGTATGTTTTCATGAGCAAGGGGCCTATGATTTGAAAACAACCCAAAGATAATCTTTATCCACCACTGGCCAGATGCATTTTCTTTGAATGTGGGTTTCAAAGCTGTTTCAATGAATGTGAGTTTCAAAGGCAGAGAAGTTTTAATGCTAAGTCTATTTTCATTGTGAGACTGTATTGCTTTGTTTAGCAGAGGTCTATTAGTGTTTGTGCTATAAAATGTAATCCAAATAATCATTGTAGAAGTAAAACAGTATGACATTACAGTTTTTATGGTAAATAGGGTGAAACAGCCAAGTAATTGGACACTGGAAAGGCTGCAGGGGGACTTTGGGGCCATATCTTGTTTCTCTGTTCTTCAGTTTGCTTTGGAAAGTTTGTATCCCACAATTCCATTGGAGTGGGCAGGGTTACATAATTGTGCGTGCACATTGTATGTTAATCAGAATACAGACTTGTACATGTTTTTCATGGGCCTTTGTCCAGATTTTTGATGTTTCCAGGTTGAGAGGTATGGTGTCTATTACTGTAAGAAAGGCCTCTTATATTACACAGTCTATAAACAAAGGGATTGTGTCTAGCTCTAGGGATGTCAGCCTTTGTTCAGCCCACATTAGACCAGTCATTGAATGTAATGCTCCCATTGATATGTATCTGTCCAGACACATACAATTGGAACACCCACAAATATAATTTACTAAATGGATACAAAACCAAAATAATATGACCGACATGGACCAACTGAAAGTCCACTCACTGTACTCGCTATGCTACAGACTGCTAAGAGATCACTTGTGTCTGGCATACAAGGCATCCTCCAACCAATTCTAGGGGATTTACTGTACATCAGCATGTCAAATAGCATCAGAAATACTCAGTTTAGGTTCTAAACCTCTTCCGCAACATCAACAGAATGGTTTGGTGGGACAGGTATATCTCTTAAAAGAAACTGCTGCTCTGGGATAAACTCCACATCCACAAAAAAAGTGCATCCTTTTTCTTATTCAAGTACAACTTTGCTCTCTGGATGAGAAACACATCATTTGCGCCATGACTTCTCCATGTACTACTAAAGGACACAGCAGCTCCTAAATGCTTTATCTCAACCATATGTCCCCCCAAATTAGCTATGGTATGATCCCAGTTATTCTCATTAAGGGTGATATATAATTATCAACCATGGGTTGGGTAAGGCCATTCTTTAACCAAATTGTACAGGTCAGTTTGAGCACAGAAAGGAGAAACTGGCTAGGCTTACAATGGCGCTATAGGGCAGCTAGCCAAGTCAGGTTTTAGAGGAAACAAGTAAAATGAATGAACATACATTAGACACTATGATATATATAAATATATATATATATATATATATATATATATATATATATATATATATATATATATATATATATTATATCTATATATATATATATATATAAATCTATGGCTATATTGCTATATGGCTATATGGATATCTATATATCTATCTATCTATATATATATATATATATATATATATATATATAGATATGGATCTGGTTCATTTCGCTGAAAGCACATTTTGCCAAATTTCAGGTCACCAAGACCAAATCGCTGAAAGCAAATTTTGCTGAAAACTCATTTTGCCTAATTTCATTTCACTGAAAATAGTAGTGGCAGTATATATGCCATTTTCCCCACTGTAGTGCGATCCTGGAGTTAGAATATATATAATTGAGGCCCCCACACTGGGGGGTATGTGTGCCACAGCCCCCCACCTAATCTGATTAAAAATACTTACCCTCTTAACAGAAACTGCATAGTATAAAACAAGCTAGGTGGGGGTTCATGCCCCCTACATCCCTCAATGTGGGGGGCTGTGCCCCCCACACCCCCACAACTATATATTCTAACTCCAGGATCACATTACAGTGGGGAAAAGGACATATACACTGTCACTACTATTGCTTTTGGCAATTTGGTCTTGCTGAAATAAAATTCGGTGAAATGTGCTTTCTGCGAAATGAACCAGACCCATATATATATATATATATATATATGTGTGTGTGTATATATATATATATATATATATATATATATATATATGTGTGTGTGTGTATATATATATATATATATATATATATATATATATATATATATGTGTGTGTATATATATATATATATATATATATATATATATATATACATACACACATATGTATATATATATATATATATATATATACATATAAGTTTTTTTTTATAGGAGTGGTAGTGTGTAATCACAGGGCAAGTCAAAATCCAAGATACAATTTATTGATATAAGGCAGATATGTGTAAGAAACATGAAGTTTTTTTCCCATCTATTCTGAAAATCAAGGGAATTCGTTCAAATGCTGAAACAGTATTAGAAAAAGAGATATCTCTGTTAGAATTAAATGGAATGATAGTCTGAGGAAAGAAAAATTGTGTTGCAGAAGTAGATCGCCTAGGATATGTTTTTTTTTTTATTAATTTATAAGTTTATGGAACTGAAGACATGGGAATATTTTTGAAATGTATTGAATGAAGGGCAAAAGGCTGGCTTAATTTCTAAATCAGTATGCACTGGAGTGATAAACATCTAGAAAAATGGGAATAAATGTGATTTAACAAATTTCATTCCTCATATATTGTGATAGTATTGACTATAAAATGTTGATGGGTACAAACATAGATTTTAATGTATAGGATAAGAAATACTTCAGTATGGTATATATCACACTAAAAGATATATCAGAAAAAATGTTAATTTCAGTTGAAAATGAGGTGGAAGGTATCATGATGGAAAATATAATAAAAATTAGATGCCTATGACAGTAGAAAAAATAAAACTAAAATATCAGATAGATTAATTTATGGCATATGTTATCTTCATATAGAATACTAAAGAAAATTGCAGCAGTTTTTAATGGGGTCTGTTACTCATCCCTCTCTAACACAGATGACAAGCAGGTGGGGTATTTTGTTTAGATGCTTTAATACTTAGAAACACATCACGATGGATAACAGCATCATAAAATATAAACAAACTGGTTAACAGACAGACCTTACATACATACATGCTTACATCTCAACAGCTTACTACAAAATGGCAGTCAGGCTTGCATGTGCTCAGTATTTATGCACTTGCGCAAGCCCTTAGATAGCTTCTTAAAGGTATATACACACACATTTATCTACAGCCTCCCTCTTGCCTTTAGTAAAAACAACATTAGAGTTAGACATGTATCTTTATAGACATTAGAAACAAACTCAATGTTCATGTCCAAGTTGCCGTGTATCTGTTACATGGTCTGGAGATACAACCAGATCTTGTAACATAGCAATCTGGACTGAATTTAGCAACAGGGACAGTTTTTGGTGAACAACTCGCATCAGGAACTTCTGGATTCATCACAGGAACAGGAATATTCTTTGGAACTTCCTCTGGAATTGGAACACAGGACAACTCACTCTGAGATAAAGAGTCTTTCTCACAGGCTATGTGCTGTGGTATAGGTTTGGACACCAGCCTCAAATGTTTTCATTTCCACCTAAACTCTGCTCCTTGTGATTCCACAATGTACAGTCTCTGCTCTTGGCAAATGTTCTTCATGACACCAATCTGACCATAACCTTTGGACATCTGCATCCTTACCACTTCTCCATCTTTTAATGGACTGAGCAGTTTGCTGGTTTTATCATAGCAGGACTTCTGGGTTAAATGCTTCTTCAACAGATTAGTTTTCACTGACCTGTTGTTCTTGACACATGGAACCAACAATTGACTACTGATTAGAAATGTGGTTCTGATTTGTCTCAACAGAAGTCTCTGAGCAGGTGAATCAAGATGTTCATCAAAAGGAACATTTCTGAGATTCAGGAGATTCAGAAAAACATCACTATTATCTCATTTTGAATTCTCTAGTAACTGTTCTGCACGTTCTGCCAAACCATTTGACTGCAGATACTCTGGGCTACTCGTGACATGAGTAAAGTCCTATTCTTCAACAAATCTTTTGAACTGCTGGCTAGTAAACTGTGTGCCATTGTCAGAAATAACTTTGTGCGGACTACCATGGAATGCAAAATGATGCTTCATCTTAGTAACGACAGTACTGGATGCTAGGTTAGGAAGTAGCTCACTCCTGAACCAGCTGGAGTAAGAGTCTATTAACACCTAATAATGTTGACCATTCCACTCGAAAATGTTGGTGGCTACTGTTGACCAAGGTAGTTCAGGAATCTGGTTTAGCTGAAGTGGTTCCTTCTGTTGATGTGGCTTAGTACTATTAAACACAAAACAAGATAAAAGTACTCTCTCAATGTCTTGTGACATAGAAGGCCAAAATACTAGTCCTCTCACCCTTCTTTTGGTATAGTCGGTTTCTGGGTGACCATGATGCAAGATAGTAATGCACTCTTGTTGCAAGGACTTTGGAACAATTACTTTCGGACCTTTCAGAATGATACTATTGTGACACAAAATGTCATCTCTGTATGGAAAACAAGGTTGCACTTCTTGAGGTAAACTAGATTGCTTTAATGGTCATCCTTGATTGATAAAGTGGTTGAGTCCCTGTAAAACTGGATCTGTGGCTGTGTGATCTCTCAGCTCATCAAGACGTGTGGAAGAAAAATCTCTCACTTCCATGCCTTCAAAATCAAGGTTCTCATTCTCATGCTGTTCAGTGGTGTTTCTAGGTGATCTGGATAATGTATCAGCACGCTAGAGAGCTTTGCCTTTCGTGCAGACAAGATTAAAATTATACCTCTGCAATCTTAACATCATATGTTGCAGTCTGGCTGGAGCTGAATGCACAGGCTTTCTCAAGATAGTGACTAGAAGCTGGTGGTCTGTTTTGATCTAGATAGATCTACCATAAACATAATCGTGGAACTTCAAACATCAAACACAATTGCCAAAAGCTCTTTCTTGATCTGAGCATATTGCATTTCTGTTTGGATAAGAGATCTTGATTCATAGGTAACACGATGACCCTCTTGTAGAATGACTACACCTACACCAAATTTTGAATCATCATGGGAGAGCGTGACTGGCTTGTGAATATCTAGTATATGAGAATTGGTGGACTAGCAATTCTCTGTTTCAGGACAGCAAATGCTCTTTGGTGTTGCTGTAACCAAGAACAGGATACATCTTTACATGTCAACTCTCTAAGTAGTGGTGATATTTTACTCAAGTCTGGAATGAACCAGCCTAGATAGTTAACTATGCCAAGAAAGTATTGCAGGGCTTGAACATTATCTGGAGCTGGCATCTTGAGAATGGCTGTTAGTTTAGAATGGTCTGGTCGTATGCCTGAACTAGTAAATAAATAACCAACATAAGTAACGTCTTATAGCCTGAATTTCCATTTCTGTGGGTTGAGCTTAAGGTTCACTTGATGTGCTCTTTTCAGAACTTTTCTGATGTTTCTGTCTTGCTCAGTTTCACCATTACCTCCTACTAGTCTGTCATCTACTATAATAGCACAGGGATACTCAGAAAAAAGTTGCTCCATTGCACATTGAAAGACTTCACTTGCAGAATTTATTCCAAATGGCATGCTCAAAAATCTGTACCTGCCAAACAGAGTACTGAAAGTAGTTAACAATGATGATTTCTTGTTAAGCTGAATATTCCAAATGAACTCTTTGTATCTAAGACAGAAAAAAACAGTGGCATCTGTAATCAAAGTTGTGACTTCTTTGACTGTGCCCATTGGATGATGAGTTGTTTTTAGTGCTTTGTTCAAATCTTGTGGATCAATACACATTCTGATGTCATCTGAACTTTTCTTATGAGCTACCACCATGGAAGCTACCCATTCAGTTGGAGTAGGTGAATCAACTGGACAAATCACACCTTGCTGCACCATTTTATCTAACTTGGCTTTGACTCTGTCCTGCATGGCTATTGGAACTTTTAGAGATGGCCTGATAACTGGACTGACACTTGGGTCTAACTTTATGGAGTCCACAACTGGAAGCTTCCTTAGTTTGTCTTTGAAAAGATCAGCATAGGTAGAAAAAATATACTGGGTGAAATTAAAGTAGTGGTCTTTCAAGCTAACATGATGAACTTCCTTATTAAAAGAAAGCAGTCCCATTTTCAAACTCTCTCTGAGACCAAATAATGACTGGACATGCCTCTTGACCACATAAAATTAACATCTCCCAGCAGAATAATAAGAAAGCACTACTGAGCCTTTAGTCTGAATTTCTTCACCACCATAAGCAAAAAGCTTTGCTCACTTTGCCAAATCAAGGCATTCACCATTACACACTCTAGCAAATGTTGCTGCTGACATAAAATTATTGCACTTTGAACCTGAGTTATGTGGGTTTTCCATTTATCTGAACTGTGCAAAATACTTGATTCTTTCCCCTTAAATCTACTGCATTGACTGTTTCATGAAGCACTGACACACCATCAACATAAAGAGTAGGGTTGGAGCTCTCTAATTGATCAACTCTTTTCTTGAAATGTCCCATTTTAATAAAAGAATGTTGGCCTTATGATTTACAAAACCTTTTGAAATGATTCCAATTATTACATTTTGGCATTGCTGACCAAAAACTAAACATTTCTCCCTTTTAGATTCATGATTAACACCACAATTATGACAGTTGGCAAAAAAAACTAGGTAAGCACAAACCTTTACCCTTATGCCTGTTCACTGACTCACTCTTATGCTTCATTGCGACTGTGCAAACTTTAGAATTTACTGGAAAGCTTTGGGGTTTACCAGTGGGTACTGCAGGGGCTACAGTTACAGCCATGTGCTTGGGCTTGTTTCTTTTAAGCACATGGCTGTAACTGTAGCCCCTGCAGTACCCACTGGTACTGCAGGGGCTACCGTTACAGCCATGTGATTGGGCCTGTTTCTTTAAAGCACATGCTGCATGCTATCAACATGAGGTTTGTCACTGTGCCTTCTAGAGCGGTTCTCGTTTATAAGCATATCTGTGTGCTTTTCTGTGAGCTCATATATTTAACAAATCTCAATGGCCTTATTCAAAGTTAAATCATTGTCACAAAGCAAAATCTTTCTCACACCATCATATTTAATACCACACACAAGTCTGTCCTTTATCAACTCATACCTTAAATCATCAAATCTGCACATTTTAGCCTTATTCCTCAAGTCAGTTATATATGCTGCAAAAGTTTCACCAGGCTTTTGATCCTTTGTGTAAAGCAGGTGCCCTTCCATTGAAACATTTGTCTGGGGTTACACATTTCTTTGAATTTACATTTTAAGCACTCAGGGTCCTTCCTTGACTCAGCCGATACAACAATATGATGGGTTTCCCCCTCTCCTGTATAGATAGTAGGTGCATACACAAATGAATGATCCCCTTCAATGGCTTCTGACCCAGCTAAATTAAGTAGAACAAATGCCCTTGTATGGTCATCTTTATCAGAAAATGCAGCCTGTATGAAAATGTACTCTTTCTCAAACACTCTCCAGTTCTCTGCAATATTATTGTCAAACACAAGTGCATTGGCTTTTCAAAATCCGTCTGCCATGTCTGCAAAATATGCACAAGCACACTGAAGTTATGGCACTTGTAATCATGTACAAAAAAAGGAGCTCTGTCAGCTTGTAATAGCATTCAAATGTACAATAAACTCTTTAAAATGCTGTACTTTGCGAAACACATTCTTTAATGGCTATGTTTTGTGAAATAACTTGAATGTAATACTACATTAACATGTGATGCGGACACTTTATACACTTCTGATAACTTGGATATCTTTAAATAATGTGAAAAATATGTGCTTAGTGAAAATGTGTCCATTTCCTCTTATTTTATTCACTTTATGCAATTCAGACTTTATTTCAAACATTTTCTGTAGTAATTTGAATATTTTTTATCAATATCAGACATAGTTTGTTCGGATATCATTTACAGTGTTCTGTATGCCTCATTTCATATTTTGTGAATAAGTAATAGTTTTGAGCAAGTTTTAACATCTGAAATTCATTTCTGAGTTGTTTTGCAAATTATGCATGAGTAGGGATTATTCACTACTGTATATTCCTCCAGTGTCAACTGGGTGCCTCTCAGACTTAGATAAAAGAAAGTGGAACTCTTTCTGGCAACAACTGGTTTTGGCCATGCTTCTTCTAACATCATGTCCCTTTAGGCATGCAGCTTCTGACACTATGTCTCTCATCCCTCTATAACATAGATGGCAAGCAGGCAGGGTATTTCATTTAGATGCTTTAATACATAGAAACACATCATGATGAATAGCAGCATCATAAAATATAAACAAACTGGTTAACAGACAGTATATATATATATATATATATATATACATGCTTGCATCTCAAATCTTACTTCAAAATGGCAGTGAGGCTCACACATGCTCAGTATTTATACACTTTTACAAGCCCTTGGATAGCTTCTTAAAGATATATAGACATACATTGATCTACAGGGTCTATGATAATTCTTGGATACGAGTTTTGATTTCTGGCTGTTTTGGAGACAGAACTGAGCTTGAAAGATGGGCCAGAAAAGAATGTCCTAATTTCTACTCTCTTTGTCTATTCATGAATACAATAATAAGAGAACTTACAGACAACATGTTTGTTACAGGAGTATACTTTTCTAAATAATGAGCTGCTACCTATTTTCTGGAATTATAATGATGATCTGGCAATTATGGTAAACAATATGTTTTGGTTTGAACTTGTACTGCAATACAATTTGACTGTCTACGAGTACAGAGATATGTCAGAATAGTACCACTGTTAAGTTTACATTGACTTTACAATGAAATGATTTAAAGTTTCAGTTGTAGAATTTGAAGGAAGAGGTACTATTGAATCACAATGGAAAACTATATTATGCAATATAAAAAAATATAATTTCTGGGTTGAGACTGTATACCTTATCATATCAATGCATGTAAGAGAAGCATTAATAAATTTGACTTTCTTTAAGCTAGATATGTATTATTTTTAAAGTTTGGTCATCATATGGCCAACATTTGTGCAATATCACTACACTACCTTTGTTGTGGAATATTCCATTTTTCTGATATTATGTGATCCTTGTATAAGGATATGTAAATAGAAGGGGTTATTCCCCTGAAAAAAAACACTGTTTTATTGCTGCATGCTCTGAGGATATGTGTTGGAGCATGTACAATAACTTGTCAACTGTGTTTGATATTTTTGAAAACATCAAGACATGTAACTACACAAATCTCAAACAGCTAAGAAAAAAGAAAACACTCACATTATTTTGTATGGGGTGCTGTGTCCCCATACCCCCTAGTAATTATATATACCAACTTCAAGATAGCTCTACAATTGGGAAAGGGCAAATTTCCCAATCTCCACTGTTCACAATCTCACAAGGACTTAACACTGGCAGAAGTGATCAAATGAGTTTCAATCATTTCTGCTGGTGTAAAAAATGTTCAGCATCATAAACTTTTGATTATGTGGAGTTTTTCAATATACATATTATTGCTGATGTCACTTTAGGATACCTAGGAGGTATATTTATATTTCTGACACATTTAGGAAAAAAGTCATGTTAGAACTGACTTTTAGCATTTTTTGGGGTTCAGAATTAAATGTTATCAGAAAGGGAATTATATATAATAAATAAAATGAAAGTTGATTAGGATTGATTTGCCCCTTTGTTTACTTACATCATTAAAATAAAACAGCATTTTCATTCCAAAACAGACCATCTATTGGCTCAAATATTTAAATTAAGACACAGGAATTCCCTTAGTATATTAGGTATAAAGAAAACATATTGGATATCAATGAAGCATTATTTGAATATACCAGAAAAAAAATATTGCGGTTTGTCAATACGGGACACAGTTCAAAACAGAAAATATGGCATATTCACATAGATAGATAGATAGATAGATAGATAGATAGATAGATAGATAGATAGATAGACAGATTGAGTGATCCATAGAATAAGATTTCAGATCATACTAAAAAAGCTAATTGCAGAAAGAAGGAATTTATTTAAAACAATTTGGGAATGTCATGACTTCTCATGGAGACTAATGTTAAATAAAGTACTTCTTAAAGTTCTGAACATACAAAACTGTCAAATGTTCATCTGAAGAAACTGTGTCTCATTTCTTTTTTGATTGTCCTAGGGCTAAAACTTTCTGCATTCAAATCAGTCACAAAAAATGTCAGATAGTTCAACATATAACTATGAATATGATTGCACATGGAATATATATGTATTAACACATCCATACCTGATATAATAGGTTGAAAATATTTTGATTGTTGTTGGTTTCTTTGGAAAGAAGTAGTAAATTACTATATAACTTAACATAGGAGAGGGTAGTCATTTTGAAGAGCCAAACATATTGTTATGGATGAAATGGTCGGTGGCAAATGTAAAATTCTATTTTCATAATATTAACATATAGTATATACTGCACCTGTTGTAAGTTTCATTGTACATATGTACATATGTAAACATGTGGACTCCTTTTGTAATTTGTGTATAAAAATAAGACCTACTAGTATTTTCAATAAATGTCATAAGATGATTTATATCCACTTGGACTCACAAACTCAGGTAAATGAGGCCTAGTTATATACTAATTTTACTAAATGATAACTGTTGCAGTCAGTCTTTTAGGTGAATATTGATTATAAAGGACTGGGACATAACAGGAAATACATATCTGGGATCCCACCTGTGTCCCTGCTGGACAAGACATCGGGTGTTGATTTGTGTATACATGGGCTAAACACTTGGCTAGGCTTATAAGGGCCTCAGGGCCAATAGTCTAGTAACTTCCTATGATCCTATGATCCTATGATCAGGGAATTTAATATGTTAATGCTTAGATTTCTTTGGTACCCTAACAAACCTAGATTGGCTCTTGACTTAAGAAGTTGTACTTATGGAGGAATAGACTTTCCCAATCTATAATTATATTAGTTATCCACTATTATAAAGACAATCACATTATGGATAAATAATAATTACACAGTCAAATGGAAAGAAATACAAGAGAACATCTGTCTAAAATCTAATCATTTAATATATGCATGTCATAATAAGATAATTGAAAATAACTTTCTATGGTTATTAAAATACTATATATTGGAAAATCAAAATCAATTAATAAATTCCTCTTATGTCTCCAAGACATTGATTGATTTTTAGACAAAAAAAAAAAATATATATATATATATATATATATATATCTATATATATATAGATATGTATATATATATATATATATATATATATATATATATAGGAACACTTTATAATCATGAAATTCTGAAATACCAAATTTCAGAATCCCAAGATTATAAAGCCAAAAGCTCAAAAGTTCGAAACCCCAGAAGCGCGATTTTCAAAATCCTGAAGTACGGAGAGTTTGAAGTAGTGCTTCTGGTGTTACTGTGTGAAGGGATAGCTGGAAGTTCAGGTAAGTATTTATGTTTAAGGGTTTTGGCTAGGGGCTTTAGTGTGTGTCAGTGTGTTTGGTTACTGTGATCTGTGTGTATGAGGAGAATGTAGCTTGTATGGTGGTGTTTTTGTGTGTTTGTCTGTGTAGTGCAGCAGTGCAGTTAGTATATTTAAGTAGGGGGGGAGTTTGGTGGGTGCAGCCCCCAACATGGGTGTGCAGGGGGTGCTTGGCCACCTTCTTGTATGTAGTGTAGGTGTGAGAGTATTTGTGGGCTGGGGAAGCTGTGTGTATATGTGTGTGGTGTATGGTTAGTGTAGTATTCGCAATTTTAAAATTCGCGCTTTTAGGGTTTTGGGATTGTCAGGTTTCGGCTTTATGATCTCAAAATTCTGAAATTCAATATTTCAGCATTTTGGGATTATAAAGTGTATATATATATATATATATATATATATATATATATATATATATATATATGGTTTCACTTCATAACCTCGAAATGCTGAAATACAGAATTTCAGCATTCCGAGACCATGAAGCCAAACCATTCACAATACCGAAACCCACAATCATGAATCACACAATCATGAACATATATACACCATACACCACATAACACACACACCATTCCACCCACAGCACGCAAACCACACCACCCTACACTACATATAAGCAGGGTGGCAAGCCCCCGCACCCCCCCATGCAGGGGGCTGCGCACCCCACAACCCCTACTTATATATACCAAGTCCAAGAACTTACATAACATAAAAAAAATACACACCATGACATTCTCCACTCACTCGCACACAAATACACATCACACATGCACACACACCAACAAATCCAACACTCACACACATACTTAGACTTCCCAACACTTCGCCACATATACAACATACAAAACACACACAAACACTCACTCACCTGCAATTTCAGGCACCATAACACTACACGCATCATACCAGAAATGCATAAGTGCAGATTTGAGATATTCGAATTCGCTCATATGCACTTTCAGCATTCTAACTTTTCGGCTTCATGGTCTTGGAATGCTGAAATTGGGTATTTTAGCATTTCGAGATTATGAAGTGAAACTATATATATCTATAGTTATTCTTATTATTCCTTATAGCCTACATGCAAAATAATATAATCACCTTTAATATAACTGCAGTGACTGCTTCAAAAAAAAAGAAGTTTATTATTTTGACACCAGTTGATGGGCAAAGAAAAATTACATTCTTTAGATATCATTACAGATAAATTTTCTCTAGACAATAAAATGTGGTTAGATATTCAAAATTGTAGATATTCAATAGAAAAAAGAGGAAATCAAATGCAATAATCAATAAAAGAAGAAGTTCCAAAACTCTTACAACTTATATTAACACATCAGGACAGGGGCTTTTATCTAAAACATAAGACAATTAAAAATAATTCAGAATACCATAAAGAACATTATAGGACTATTTCAAATCAATTAATAACAGTTATCCAAATAAAGATGAAAAAAATTATATTAACATCCTCAAAACTAACCACTTCATCTGTAAGATGGAAACTATTTTCTTGGAAATTTATGCATAAAGCATTCATTACGCCACACAAAATTGATATAATGTCCAAAAAGAATGTTGGATATTGGAGATGTAGGTTGAACACTAAAGCAGATTGGCAGCATATGATTTATGATTGTACTGTGATAAAAAATTTTGGAACAATATCAACTCTTTTTTACAGGGTCTATTCACTGACTATTTTGTAATGAATAAATCATTAATTTCCTATAATACTAAAATCCCCTCGTGTTAAAAAATAAATTATCTTCTTCAATGGAGTCTCCTGTCAATTGCAAGAAAAGTCATCACTAGAAATTGGAAAAGTGAATTGACACCATAAACAAAATAATTTTCCAACAACTTTGTCAACTAGAACTACTATCAATTAAGGAAAGAACTTCAATAATCACCACTTCTTATACTTTATGGATGAAACTTAACCAATTGTTAAACAAAAAGATATTGAACAAACCAAAGGAAAGTCTCTATATATTATTAATACTTTCCATCTTTTTATTTATGTAGACACCCTGTAAAGAGCTGTATGTCTTTTTTTATTATTATTTGCTTACCTGTTTATCCTTTCAGTTGTGATAAATATTATAATGTTATATTTTGTTGTTTTGCTATTAAACTTAATAAATGAAAACATTTAGAAAAAAAAACTACTTATAGCAAAACACTCATAGGTCACCTTCCTAAAACACTAATATATTCTGCAAAGCAAAATAAAAAAAAAGGTCCCCTGTTAAAACACTACCTACAGCTGCACATAGTAATGCTGTATCCAAAGCCTGTACTGCTAAAACCTTAAGGCAAACCAGAGCAAAACCAAATTTCCTGGTAATTTGTGATCTATAGTCAACCTCGCCAGATTGGGTAAGAAGAGAGTAATTGTTAGCTGCCTTTCTGGGGCTAGTATCGATCAAGTGGCACAGGCACTCAGGTTATTGAACCACAGGTACCAGTATGACCCTGCCATAGTCCATGTAGTTGTTAATGGTCTGAGATGGTCCTCCCTTGACTATATAAAGCGAGACATGATCAGGCTTGCTGATTATGTGTCTCAGGTAGGTATAAGTCTAGCACTGAGTAGCATACTACCTTCTCCAAAGATAATGCAACATTAACAATAGAAAATGATTGATTTTAACAACTGGCTTAGCTTCTGCTGTCAATCCAAGGGGGTACAATATTTGATGGCCTGGGAATACATGGTTCACAGACCATGCTGTTTTGTCTGGGATGGTCTGCACTTATCCTCTCAAGGCTTTTGGATATTGACAAAGACCTGTTCCACCTCTATAGTGTCTTTTTAGGCAATTCCAAACTGATAAATCTCCCAACTTAACTGAACCTATGAAGGAATATCTGAAGGTTGTACTGCTCAGTGCTAGAAGTCTAAACAAGAAGATCCATTCCCTGCAAGCCTTCCTCCTCTGGAGAGTGTAGACATCTGTGTAGTAACAGAGACATGATTTAAAATCATGGAGAGTTTCCCCAGCAGTGCAAGGTTATAATGCCTTTCACACCATTAGACCAGCTACTGCACAGGTGGGAACTAAAGGAGGAGGAGTTTCATTCTAAGTTAAAAACAGCCTCCAATCCAGACTAATTAAAGCATGTGACCCAGTGGAACTCATACATGTGAAACCCACCATAAACAGTCTCATTCCATGCCTTTCTACCTACTGTATGTCCAAGGATATGCATATTACCTTTCTCAGTGTACTAGAATCCCTCACTGTTCAACCAGATATGATTTTCATTGGGGATCTCAAACACTCTCTATAGAATATGAATCCTACACCACTTGTAATGCACAAGCCCAGTGATTTCAAAACTTTGTTAATACCAACATGCTGGAACAGTTGGTCCATTCTCCTACCAGGGGTGCAAACATTCTTGACCTTGAACTCACAAACATGGGGGAGTGATGTTCCTCAACCAATGTAATTTCCTCACTCATCAGATCTGACTATAAGGCAGTATTGCTTGAAATAAAAATTAAATCCAGAGACCCAGCAAAACCAAAACCTTTGGGAACTATTTCAAAGCTAGCCTCTCTCTATTAAGTGACACTTTGGCTAAATTTCAAGCACCCCAAACCCAGAAAGTACCATAGCACATATTGAGCTATTTAAAGAATCCCTGTACAGCCATATTAAAAGCTGTATAGAATGAGCTGTGACCATTTGTATTAAGAATACGACAAATGCAAAAGACCAGCCACCCTGGCAGAATCACAAAATCAATCAGTTATAAAACAATAGAAAAAAAAGTTGGCCAAGCTTAGGAGGAACAAAGCCCAAAATACTAGAAACCCACTGACTAATCTAAATAGGCAGCTAAGATGGTTAATTAGTACTTCAAAGGTTAAATTTGAAGAAAAAATAGCTCCTCAGGCCAAGGAGAACCACATATCTTTCTACAGCTATCTCTGTAACTTCAAGGGAAATATGCAACTATGCTCAGAACTTATTGTAAATGGCATCACCCACACTGAACCAGAGGACATTGTCAACCTTTTGGCTAACAGGTGCAACTCAAATTACTCCACCTTGGTAGTCCAAAGGAGATACTGCATACCACAATCCCCCTAACCATTAGTTTTCAGTGCACTTTCTAAGGCTGCATTATTTTGCCCTGATAACATTCTGGATGCTTACTGCATAGCATGGAACATGATTTCTCTGGTCCACTTGAATCACTTTTCAACAGCAGCACACAGTGAGAGTTTATGGCCAAGGAGGGGAAGAAAAATACAGTCATTCCCAAAGGAGGTCCAACCACCATTCTGAGTAACTACATGCCCATAAGTCCAGTCAGCCTCATATGTAAGGCCATTGAAAGATTCATCACATACATGATAAATGAGGACACGTCACATGCAAACACTACATCCATCACAGTTCAGCTTTGTTAAAGGAAGGTCATGCCTATTAAATCTGGTGGACTTCTTTGAGAGAGTCAGCAAAGAAATGAATGCGGGCAAGACTATGCAAACAGCTTACCTCGATCTTCCCAATGCTTTTGCTACAGTGTCCCACTCAGGCATTGTAGATAAGCTCATTAAATTAGTTATAAACCTTTTTATCACCCACTAGATAGCCAACTGGTTTACTGATGTGACCCAGAAGGTCAAAACAGGTAAGGCCACCTCCACCAAGAGGCTAGACACTAGATGAGTCCCCCAGGGCTTGGTACGAGGCCCTCTCCTTTTCAGCATCTATTTCTCTGAAGTGGAAACAAACACTGAAGGTTTATGACTGACTATGTTTGCAGATGATTACAAGCTGGGGGTTATCACTGACTCCCCTATAGACACTAGCATTTTTCAAGTAGGTCTATTTCTGACTAACAAATGGTGTTGAAGCCATGGTCTTAATCTCATTGCTAAGAAATGCATAATTGTACCCTTTGGTAAGTAAACTATTCTGGATAATTACCATGTTGATAATACACCCTTAAAAGATGACCCAGTGGTGAGGGATCTGGGTACTCATGTATACAGTAGCCTTACCTTTGCCACCATGTGTCCACTGTGGTGAGGATTTTTTTTTTGTTTTTATGTTGTGAAATTTATAAGTAAGGGTGTGGTATCTAGGTCCAAAGAGGTCATTATCCCACTGTACTCTGCCCTTATCAAATCAGTCATAGAGTACAATGCTCTCTTTGATATGTACCTGACCAAGCATATGTAGCAACTAGAGTGACCTCAGAGCTTCCTTGCAAAAAGAATGCAAGGCATAACAAACCTGCCTTACACAGAGTACTGTAAAGCCCTTTCCCTCTACTCAGTCTCATATAGTCTACTGAGGGGTGTTATATAGCTAGCTTACAAGGCATTTGCAAACCCTACACTTATGAATTTCCTACATATTTGTTAATCAAATAGTACCAGAAATACAAGGTCTAAGAAACTGTATTTTGTCTGTGACTTAAGCAGAACATGCTGGAGAGACAGATATGTGTCCCAGAGACTGCACACCATATGAAGCAGGCTTTCTGTCCACGTGAAGCTGTGTTTGTCTAGTGTCAAATTTAAGTGTAATCTAGATCAGTGGATGGGGAAAAGGAAACTTACACCAGGCCTGACACCCACGGTGAATATTGTAAGGGATTTCCTGAACAAGGAAGTATATTCAGATAGAAAGTTAGGTGATTTCTTTCAGGTTCCCTTTTTAAAGTATCCAGAATTTCTCCCCCCAGGTCTAGTACCCCAAAAGACAAGAGGAGAATATTGAACAGGTAATCTCCTGCCCTTTTTCCAGGGATGTTTAGTAAATGAAAGCATCAATAAAGAAGAGGACTGAGTTTGATATGCATCTTAAGATGATGCATGTCAGATCATTTGGCAATTCGATGACCCATGTCTGGTGAAAACAGACTCAGAGTTAGAGTTTCATTTGTTGCCATATGTGAGCAAGACTGGCCATTGCTGGGAATGCAATTGGGAGTCAATTTTATTTTGATCTGGCCTTGCCCATGGTAAGCACAGTGGCTTGTGCCATGTTTGAAAGTTCAGCTTAGCCTTACATTGGTGTTGGCTGAATAGAGCTGCTACCCAAAGGGCATTTCATTACCTTGATGAGTTTGTAATCCTTGCAGAGACTACTCAAGATGGCTTGGAGCAGTTTAATCAGTTGTGCTAAGAGATTGGACTGCCCCTTACTACAAAAAGGTACAATGCCAGCCAAGTGCTTTATACTTTTCAGGGTCTGGAGATAGAAATCATTTCCTTGGTGTTCACATTTCTACAGCTCAGATAAGATCAAATAAAGTCAGTTATTGTTTATTTTTAGTGGCCAAGAAAATAATGGCTGTAGAGCTGATGGATCTCCTTGGTTTTCTTAACTTTGCATGCATGGCAACAACCCCAGGGAGAGTATTTAAACATCACTTGCTAACATGGTAAGAGGAGGACATAAACAAATATCATAAAGAAAAGGCCATAATATCTGTGATAGCACAATTGTTTATGATCAATTTTTGTACAAGATTTTAATGGGATTTCTTTGTGGCAAGATGACTAGGTAACTTCAGACATGCTACATTTGTTTACAGATGCAGCTGGGGGCAAAGCATGTGCCGTATTTTAAAGAGTGATGTTTTTGGTGCCATTGTTATGCTGCTGGTCTAGGGAGAGAAGAAATGTTTTTACATTTTTTGAGTTCATGCTCATTTGTGTAGATTTGGTTGTGTGGTAGGAGGAGCTGTGTAATATATACATCATTTTTCATACAGGCAACCAGGCATTGCGGTGAAAGTTTTAGACAATAAAACCTCTTCATGGAAATATGTTTAGTCCTCTTTAATGTGAAGCTTCTTAGCGAATTCCTGTATTAATCTAACATTTTCTGGTAAAAGTCTTCCCGGGAGCAGTAATGCTGTTCTTGGCAGTCTTTCTAGATTGCAAATTCCTAGGTTTCAATGGCTTGCTGTGGAGGCTCCAAAGAAATCTACCCCAAATCTGCCAGAATTTTAGATCATTGGTAAAGAGTAGCTCATCCTTCTTTGCTGAATTCCTGGGATCCTAGTACCAAAAGAACATACTGGACAACCCATAGGGCCTTTTGGTCCTTTTATATTTGTTTGAAGAGATTAACTTTTTACTGCATCTCCTTGGTTGCTATATGCCATCCCTCTGAAGGATGACAGAAACTGTTAAGACAATCAGAGTCTTTGCAATGGCACTGAGTGTGCTAGTCAATTTTTTATGGCCTTCATGATTATGCTAAACACTGATTAGTTGGCAAAAAAGGCCAGGAAAAATTAAGGAATATAGAAAGAGACTCTCAGTAGCCCACTAGAAGGAATATATTATGGACCATTTTGAAGTGTGTTCCTGCAGTAGGCGATATATATAAAATGTACACTTTGTGGGCCATGATGTTATCCTGGTTATATATGGAGGCATTCTGGGTTGGTGTACTTTTGAGGCATCTCAGATGGAAGGTTATGTGAATCACTGATGACTGCATGTTGGTTTGGATTGTCAGGTACAAGAATGATCAGCAAGAAGTGAATATTTAGGTTATCTTTGTCAAAGCCTCTTTCCCATTACTCTGCTCAGTACAGTGGACTTTAACTTGGCATATGCTTGCTTATGATGCTCAGATGGATAGTTTACTATTTATTTTCCAAAGCAGTAGAGCTGTAATGACTAAGGATGTTGATTGCTTGTTACTCAGGTCACTTCTCAATCAATTGCTATAGAGCTGGTGCTTCAAATCCCATTTGTTTTGCACAAGCAGAGCCTCAGATCTAACTAGGGATGGCCAGTCAGTTGATGATTTCAAAAAGGCAGTGCAATGGTCCTGTAAAACATTATTGAGTTACATTACTTACTGTCTTCAACTGTATTATTATCTAGGGAGGTGTATGATTGCATTAATTTCATACATTTTGATTGTTTTTTAGGTTCCAAGCACATTCTAATAGCATTTATCGGCCCAGTCTATAAAGGTTCATGGCTGGGTAGACAAGCAGTCAATAACATTGCACTCAGATAGTTGGTAATGCTTAGTGAGAGGTCACTAAGGGGATGACACTCAGCATATGGCCAGGCAAACTGACTGTTATGGGTTGTCTGTTAAGCTACATTGACAGGGCTGTTCAGCATATTGGTTCCTTGGTGGTTTATTTTTTGACTGATTTGTGAATTATTTATGTGATATTCATATTTTCTTGATGATTTTAAATATGTAAAAGTGTACTCTGACTACTAATAAACTGGTTGGCTACATTAGCAATATTCTGTTCTGTGGAATGGAAGTAGGGTCTAGGGACAAGTGGTACTCACCACATAATTATCTGTCCCTGGGGCAGTGATAGTTGTTTTTTTGAGACAGTACATCCTAATGCCTGTGGGACCATGGTATTTATAAGGGTACATGGGGTCACCCTCCCTCTTACAGACACATTGAGTGGTCCCTACATGACCTTCACCCTTTTGCTTTCCTCAATTCCACTCCTGTGTCATTTTGTGAAGGTTCATGACAGGACAGTAATGCTGCCTTTAGTTATTAGGATGAGGATATCCAAGCCGACAATGTTCCAAACAAGCTGACTGGCATACCGCTCAACTGTACAGATTTTCACAGAATGTCCAGATTTTTGCCTCATATTTTTTGATCCGTTTTTCATAAAATTGTGGTTTTCTGGCAAATTAGTAGCAAATCATTAAAGACTGAAGTTAGAAAATAATGAGACTTTTGAGTTTCAGACTTCATACCCTTTAGAAAATTCCTGCTAATGCAAAACCTGTCATTCTATCAACTTTCTAAGTTTGTATGAGCAATACTTAAAAGTCATCCCTATTTTTGGTCCTTTGTCCCACTTTTATTTATCAGTTTGCCTAGATTTCTTGCTCTATGAGGATGAGAGGTAGACTGACTGGTATAGGCTAACTGCCATGCTGCCTGATCACAATACTAAGACCTCAGGGTTCTTTCGTTTTCTGTTTTTTTTTTTTTTTGTAAGATTACTATATGATTGATTTATTTGAAATTGATATTTCTTGATGGTTTCAGTCACTTGTAAAAATATATTTTGGCAAATAATAAACTCGTCACAATCGATGCATTCTATAGACAAGAAGTGGAGTTTGGGAACAATATTATATTTCACATCTTTAAAGAAATCAGAAAAAAAGCAATCTTCCAGAAGAGTGTTAGAAAGCTGCAGGCAACTAGATCAGTATTTTTTCCAAGAAAGACAAGACTGATTACTGTAAAAACAAGCCTGTTAAACATTTAAGGATATGATGGTCAAAATTCTGTATCCTTATAAGTACTATAAGATTTTTTTTTTGCACTTCTCATATTGAGAAATATGCTATCAACACAAACACACATTTGTTTATGTACTTCATCTTCAAAAATAAATAAACAACAAACAAATAAATTAAGACAAATATGCAAATCACTGGGCAGCTACAGTGGGATAGATGCAGGTCTCAGGATAATGGAATCTTTTTTCTTTATTTTTTTAAACTTTGAACTGTAGTTCTTTTATCATAGAAGAAACATAACAAAAAGATGGCAGAAGAGTTTTAGAAGGTTAGTCAGCAGGTTGAAGCTTGCTGAAGTGGAACAAACTGCTCCCCTGGGATACAATTAGCAAGACTAAGCATTCTTATTGAAGAAAGGCATTCAGAAGGACATAAAGTGAAACTTCTTCTCAGTATGGATCCCTCCAGTGGGTGGTACTGTTAACACCTGGTTGTGGGAAATTTTGTTTCCAGTATGACATGGTATACATGTGGACATTAGTAAAGTAACTTTGCAGCATTTCTCGTGTTTTAGACCTTGTCATATCTGCTAAAAGTGTATACATAGTATATAATTTTCTACTTTCCTTAAGAAGTACCAAGCTAGACTTTGAAAATGTATCCCAGAGATGCAGTGCCTTGCAATCTACTCAAAATTAGAGAGATAAGCCACTGCCTAGCCACTGTTGCCAGTATGATGAATTAGAAAATTCCATTGGTTCACTTTCTAAATACTGGTTTCTTATCCAGATGAGAAACATAAAATAATTTTTTGTTTGTTTGTTTGTTCAATGTAGTGGGACAGCCCCACCATGGGACAGCCCACCCCCCCCCCCCCCATACTCCACACCTCCCCAACATATTAAGACAGAAGTCTTCAAAACAGAAAAAAAAACACTGCCAACACACTCTTAGAAACTACACAGGCAGTGATTTCACAAGGAAAACAGTAATCATGGAGTTCATCTTTTTAGAGATGAAATTTCAATGTCATTTCATGAGAGTTTTGCTTTGTAGCTCTGTCGTCAAATTCTTGCAGTATTATATTGTTTTGCTATGTTCAAGATTCTGATTTTCTGTATAGTGTAATGGAAGAAGAATTCAGTTTCCCTTCCTAATAATTTCATCACATACATTTCTATAAACTGGATGACACATTCTGGCACTCTTAATGCAGACTCACTTCAACTTATTGAAGGAGAAGAAAAAAAAAAAACTTGGACCCAGCAATGAATATAAATATCAGTAGACATATTTTCATTCATGTAGATGCTGCAATTACATATCCGATGAAGGTAACAGCTTAGTTTTGAAACACAGAAAACAAATCCTTGTCTTATCTCACAGCTTGTGGTGAATACTATTGCCCACTACAGTTTAGGAATGATATAATGAACAGTAAATTAAAATGAGACATGATTTATTTGCATTATCGAATAGTACTAATAACAATTAGAAAGTTTATAAGCCTCAACAGGCAAATAGGGCAACTTGTCAAATCTTGTCAAATCCTCCAAGGGCTCCTTTGAGAGAAACTTAGCAAGAACAGCCAAGGATAACCATAAGGCCTTTTACAGCTATGTCCATAACCTAAAGAGTAGGAGCCAAGCATGCGCAGAACTAGGGACCAATGGTTTCACATATACACTGAGCCCACAAAGACAGCAAACCTGCTAGCAGATAGGTTTGGTGAAAATTTCTCTCCGCCTAAGTTACTCCAAACCTTCACCCAAACTGCCCCCACCCTATATATCTGAAGAGCAGGTCCTCAAAACCTTGCCCAAGGCAAAAAACAAAGCCTCTATGGGACCAGATGACATCCCGGGCTGTCTTCTAAACAGGTTAAAACATGAATTAGCATCACCACTACACACTCTTTTCAATCATAGGTTCATAGGTTCATAGGTTGGTACTAGGCTATCGGCCCTAGGGCCTATAGAAGCCTAGCCATAAAAATTCCCTGGCTGTTTCTTCCCACGCTATTTACTTCTCTGGACCCCTGTCTGGCAGGGTGACTGACATGATCCCTGGGGTGAATTTCCTTTCTCCCATCCAATCATCAAGGTTTCTTTTGAAGAGGGCCAAAGAGGAGCTCTGCTTGACATGTATGGGGAGTCTCTGGGTCAGGAACCTATCCCTCCAGCATGTTTTGTTTATTGTGGTGACAAGGTTTAGATCCCTGGAGCGTGTTGCTCTGAGGGATTTGAGATTTCTTTAAGTGTAGCATGTCCAACAGCTCTGGGTTTGACATGGCCTTGCATGTTAAGCAGAGATCGCCTCGGAGTAGACGATATTTGACAGAGTATAGCTGGAGTTTTTTAAGGCAGTCAGCATAGGACATCTGCTTTAGGCCTGTGATTCTTTTAATGAGGTATTTCTGTGGCCTTTCCAGTTGTTGCAGATGTCTTGAGAGGTACATACCAAATGAGGTGTTGTATTCTATAATGGGTCTAATGAGGGATGAGTACAGTGGGACAATGACCTCATTTTTTCTGGATGAAAAGCCCTTAGTGATGAGGTGTGCCACATAGAAGGATTTCCTGACTGTTGTGGTGATGTGGTTATTGAAGGTGAGACCACTGTCCACCTGTGTCCCTAAGTCTCTTATCACACTTTCGGTGTTTAGTGTACTGCCACCTATGTGGTAATTCACGGGTACATGTTTTTTCCCAAAGGGGATAACTATACATTTCTTGGCATTGAGCTTGAGCCCATGGCCCTGGCACCAAGCATCTGTTTCTGTAACGCCCTTTTGTAGAGTATCGACATCATTTGGAGATTCAATAATGGCTCCCAGTTTTCAGTCATCTGCGAACTTTGTTAGCCAGAGTCCCTTAGTGTTGGCTTGTACTTCAGAGAAGTAGATGCCAAACAAGAGAGGTCCCAGTACCGAACTCTAAGGTACTCCACTTGTCACTTGTCTGGAGTTGGATTTGGAGTCAGCTACTTACATAGCCTAACCAGAGGCTTTGTTCCTGCAGAATGGTGAACAGTAACAGTTTTTCACCTCCACAAAGGTGGCCTAACGATAGACCCAGGGAATTATAGACCCATATGCCTGACCAGCCTCACCTGTAAGGTCATGAAACATATTATTATGGACCTCATAAATAAAGACACAGATGACCTCTAAACTCTGGATCCTACCAGTTAGGCTTCATGAAGGGCATACCCAACCTGTTAAATCTGGTGAATTTCTTTGAAAAACTGACCATGGCCATTGAAGAGGGCAAATCTGTGCACACAGCATACCTCAACCTGGTAAGGGCTCTCTACACAATCACACATTCAGGCATTAACAATAAAGTTAGCAAACTGAATGTAAACCCCTTTTTTGTAAGATGGGCTGCCACCTGGCTCACAAACCAGACATACACTATCAAAGTGGGTGACTCCACATCAACCAGCAGATCTGTTACCAGTGGGGTGCCACAGAGGTCAATGCTGTGTCCCTTACTGTTTGTTATATACTTCTCAGAAGTTCAAGTCAAAACTAAGAGGTTGTGGCTGACCAGGTTTGCAGATGACTGCAAACTAGGTGAATTCATTGAATCCCCAAATGATGTCAGTATACTCCAGGAGGGTCTCACACAGACCAGCGACTTGTGTATTAATCACGGTCTCAAAGTGAATGCAGAGAAATACCTCATCATTCCCTTTGGTACAAACAGTGTCCCCTCACACTAACAAATCAACAACAATACCCTAAATACTCACGAAGTGGTAAGGGACCTGAGATCTCAAGTTGACTGTGATCTTACCTTTGACCACCATGTGCCTACTGCAGTAAGGAAAGCTTTCTATGTAGCACACTTGTTTGGCAAAAGCATCACCTCAAGAGAAAAAGAAGTTATAACTCCTCTATACTCTGCACTTATCTGGCCCATAATTGAGTATAATGCCCCACTTCACATGTACCATACTAAGCACATGCAGCAATTAGAGAGACCTCAGAGGTTTCTAACAAAGAAGATCAAGGGGCTCCAGTACATGCCTTACACAGACTGAGTAAAAACCCTGTCACTATACTCTGTATTTTATAGATTTCTTAGTTCAGACTTATGCCTGGCTTACAGAGAAAATCGAAGACCCAAACCTAATGAACTTGCTGCATATCTGTAAATCAAATGGGACTAGGACTACCTGTTCCAGGGACCTAAATATGGCCTGCGACTTAAATAAGACATGGTAGAGGGACAAATTTACCTCCTAGTGATTGTTACATCTTTGGAATAGGCTACCAATTCATTTGAAACAGCGCAGTTCTATGACACTGTTAAAGAGGATCATGGGCAAGTGGATGGAGCCCCGCAAATTCTTACCAGGGATAGAGTCCGTAGCCCTCCTGGACATGGGCAGTCATCACATTATGGACATAAATGAGTCTTGGGTATTGAATAGCATTTCTATGGTATTACATTGAGATGAAACAGCTAGGCTTAAAATGACCTCTACGTTGATATCCTAGTAATCTCCTATGATCCTATGATCCTATAAATTAAACTGAACATAAATATGGAATAACATATAGGGAATGTGAGAAAGTATTTTTCCTAGAGTGCATAGAGAATGAATGAAGAATCCTTTATGAGCTATTTGTGAAGTTTACTATGACTGGACACTAATATAAATGCACATTTTGCACAAATGCATTTTATAGGAGTCAGAAAGTATACTGTTTTCATACTGGAAATTTACTTAAGCTTAGCTACATTAGCTAAGTAAGGTGGCAAAACAAGTAGTCTGTATGATCATTAAATGATGTCAGATTAATTCAGTTATTTTGTTATTATTGGTTTAATGCTATTCATCGTCACTGAAGCAACAGCCTATCCTGGTACATAGGGCACAAGGCAAAGAAAGTAATCCTGGACAGATATCAGAAAATTCTAGTATGCACACACATACTGAATCACACACAGAATAGTGACTGCAGGAAAACTGGAGAATAGTTTCAGCTAGGCATTGTCAGTGGAATGTTGGAAGGAACTGCAGCAACTACTGGAAAATCTACAAGGATTCAAGAAGCTATGAATATTCCATACAGAGGGCAGCTCAGGCATAAATGAACTAAAAACTAACTTATATGTGGCAGTAATGTTAACTGCTGCAACACATTTCCACCCAAATCACATTCTGGGATGCTTTCTGCAGACTTTCACCCTAAGTGGACAAAACCAAATGCACTGAGGAACGGAATATCTGAACTGCATTTGCAGGAAACATCTTGCTGAAAAAAACTTTTTAAGTATTTTGCAGGGGGCAAGCCCCTCTGTGCAACCTGATGTGGTGGGCAACCTCCCCACACCCATGAAATATATATATATATATACAAACTCTGAGGTCACACTTAATGGGGACCCCCCCTCCCCAAAAAAAAGGGAATCACTTCTTGCATAACTCACTGTCAGTGATTTCCTATGGAGGAACTCTGATCATTGGTGAGTTGAAGCTTGGGTAGTTGAAGCGTGAGATTTCAAGCTGCATCCACCAGTAGGATAACCTTTGTGCAGAATCACCTTAATTTACTGAAGGAGAAGAAAAAAGTATTTTGCACAACAGAGTTTCACATAATAAACAACTTAAACGTTATTGCGTTTTCTGTTGGCAATATCCTGTAAATTGTGAAGTATAAATTTAAGTCACTATGGATATTAACATTCAGCTCTTTATTAGCAAACATCCACATTAGTTTGGCCATTTTAATAGTCTTTTCCACAACAAAGTTTCCTGTTTAAGAGCTCATTTCACAGGAGTGGTATCTTGTTCATCCATGGTATGCTGGCTAGCATGTGTTGAAGTAGCAGTTGACCATTTCTGAGGACAGTCCCACACTCCTGGCAGATAAGCCAAAAATGACATTGCATGTTCCAGTGTGTTATACAGTCTATCCAAGGACTCATGGATATTGGATATGTACTCCCATAAGTCAGCATGCACATCCTTGGTTAACCTCACTATCTCCAGCATAGCTGTGGTGGCTTTAGCCTGTGTCACCATGATGGCTCTGCACACACACATTGAGTTGTGGCCAATGGCACTTCAACCCCAGAGGGAGGGAAATAACCATGTCTCCAGAGAGTACTGTTACCAGCCCACTCTGTGTGTACTTCCCTGATGACAAGTGCTATGGCAGATTCGGACATCTTGCTAGTGGGGGCTGGGACACTTCCCTGAGCAATAGTGTTCCTATCAACCTGTCCTCACTATCTCTCTCTTGGATGTCTGAGTAGTCTGAATATATCAATATGTAACTAAACTATATCCATAGTCTTTGTTGGAGATGTGGTGATCACTCTTCATGCAGACAGCATACACTCTATACCCTACGGCTGTGCTAGCTCATTCCCACCATCATTATCAGAGGTGGCAGATCCTCTATTATCTGAAGGGGGTATTTCTATAGTGCTGTGGCTGGATAAAGAATTACATGTTAATGCATCAAAGTACAAAATATTGAGTGTAGGTATGACCCAGCAACACAAGTAGACATGCAATTGATATTTGTACAATTATAAACACGATGAAAAGTAATACTTTTAACTATACATGCACAGATGGTTGTGGTGTTGAATCTCTGATGTACCTATATATTATATGTCATACAAATTTATTATGTTTTGTAATGAGTAAGGGTTACAGAGGACTTGCCAGTACAGACAGACTGAAATAGGACTAAAAACCCAGAGAATCCACAGTGGATACTCTATGGGACCTATACAGCTCTGCCCTGACATACAACACCGCACTGTTGGAATCTCTCTAGAGGTAGTACTCCTTTTAAGGGAGGCTAAGAACTACTCTGTCTCCATGGGAGGTAGGATACTCAGCAGCCCCCACCTGTTGCCCTATGTACTAATCCACACTATCTGCTCTTTTGATGGCACTTCTGAACATGACTGTGGGCCTAGTGTGCCACATTTTCTTCCAACTGTCCTGCCATCCAACAGCATTCACATTGCTGACAATCTCATCCCAGACACAGTCCCAGTAGGCGTAGCCAACTGCATAGATATCATAGAGCTGTCAGCCAAGGAAACAGAGGTACTGGAGTCAACATCAGAGAATCTGGGCTAAATGGTTTATGACAGTCTCCTAGCTGATTCATTGCTCTTTTTTTGGGTGCCTTGTTTTTTAAGCATTGCTCTGGTGATATGGAAAACAGTGGAATTTACAGCCTTGCTCCTGCATGGGCCTTACAAATCCTTGCACTACTGTTCCATTTGGACATGTAGTATGATGTATTTATGCCTGAGAGTTTATATATATATATATATATATATATATATATATATATATATATATATATATATATATATATATATATATATATCCACACTGAACTGCAACTGACCAAGGATACCTGACTGTTAACACTCACTCTTACAAATATTTTGCCAAATGACATGAGTGCAAGGCATACAATAAACAAAATTGTATTAAACAGTACTCAAAATATGAGCTCAGGATGTGTCTCTCATCCAGCTTAATTTATGCAGGCTACTAATTGCTGAACCTTTGCAAACATCCTCTCAAAGCACCTTGGCCAGCATTGAAAAGTACTGACAAACTGACATCCCTTTTAGGTCACAGGATAGGCAGCAGTTCAAAGCACTCATAGTATAAATTGATGCACATGTAAGAAGTAGCACATAACTTAGACAAACAATTATTTCAAACATGATATTTATTTATAAAAAACACCTTTGTCAGGAATCAAAGTCCAGCAGCTATGCTTTCTTCCATACAATGATGAGACTAAGCACTTCTTGTCTTCGTTATATCATGAACATTCATCAGTCTAGACAAGATAATTCATTCATTTTTTGGTTAAACTCTTTCATTGTTTAGTAATCACTAAATTTGTGTAACCTGGTAAGCAGTGCAGAATTCTACTCAATGAAGTACATATTCTTGGTTACCTGTGGACAGTACTATGCATGCATTGTCAGCCGATGGTTTTGGGGTGGGAGCAAAATCCATATATATCCATTTGGTCAAGGAGTCACTTTATAGCATGCCTTTTCAACAGCATATATAAGAAATAATTACCACCATGCTTCCCACCTTCAAGTGTCAATATGAACCATAGTAATATAGCACCGGCATATGTTCTCTGATGTTGACATATTTTGTACAAATGAGATGCCCCTCAATGACCATCAGTGTAAGACAAGTGGGACACACAAGACCTGATGTGGACACCAATTCCCTGCCATTTTCCTCTTAGATTCATCAAGAAGGGATACCTTGCTTAAAACAGAAAGAATAGTGCTCTTTTTAGAGTGGATGGGTGATATGAAGAGAAAACTGAGGTATTTATTTACCTCCTCCATAAGGATTACATCCAGAGGTTTATGCAGGAGAACTATAAAGGAACAAGTGAACCTGGAATAATTTATCACAAGCTGTCACTCATGCAACTGACATCCTACTCACAGTGGAACAATGCCGTCACCATTACAGTGTAAGTCCTAGACACCGTGGCTGATGGTGGGAGAGTGAATTCAAAGAGTAGGCACCACCAATGTACTGTAAGTAGAACATATGTTAGATACAAATTTAAACTGGCAGTTAATGCCATACACAAATATTTTGTTTATGCCTATAGCAATGAAGATATCAAAGCAAACAGGCAGCTGCACAGGAGAAGACTTGAGTGGCTAAGAGGATATCAGACTGTATATATCTGATTCACAATGTCTTTGTTTTAATATTAACAGTAATAGGGATTTATTCAAAAAATGTATAACTTCCATACTTCATTGTCATTTCTGCCATTACTGCCATACTCCACAGGTAATGTTTGACTGTTCATTGTAATGCATGCGCATAACTTCTCCTGTGGATGTGGATATCTGGGTCTGAATATTAAGGCGCTGCTGTAACATTGTTAAAACGCTTGTGGGTTCAGTCTCCTTTCCCTACAGTTGTCTTTGCATGAAAAATATTTGGCATTCATTTTTCTAATTAATAAACCTACAGCATTATATGGGATAAATAATTAAGATAATCCCTATTAGCTGAATGGGCATGTTCAAATATAAAAAAGAAGTTGTTTCCTTTGTTTATCATCTCAAGGTCTAGGGAACTACTAGGCGGGTGAATACCGCGACAATGTGGCTGAGCTAATATATGTGAGATAAATATGCCTGCGTGAGCAGCATCTACTAAATGTATTGACCTCGGCTACCATTGGTTACATAAATGAGTAAAGTGTCAATGCACAACAGCATGCAAATATGAAATGAGGTAAAGCCTACTCCTTTTGTATGACTGCTTTCATGGTTCATCTTGAAATTGAAGTAATTCTTTGAGTATCAGTGAATAGAGTAGAGGGATTAAATCCTCCCAGAGTTGTATTTCTTTTACTTTTCTGCTTCTGTTCTGCAAATGCATAACAATCACTTACTATGTGTAGATCAATATGTATGTATGCCTTGAAGAAGTGTTTTAGGGGCTTGCACAAGTGTATAAACACTAAGCATGTACGAGCCTGACCTTCATTTTGTAGTTAGCTGTTGAGATGTAAGCATGTATGTCTGCATAGTCTGGCTTTTAATCAGTCTGTTTATATTTTGTAATACTGGTATCCCTCCTGATGTGTTTCTATGTAATAAAGCATATAAACAAACTACACCACCTGTCGTCATCTATACTAGAGAGGGACAGGTGACATGGTGTCAGAAGTAGCATATCTAAAAGGACATGGTGCCAGAATGGGAGCCAGATTACTCAGCTTCGAGACTGAGAGGCACTCAGGTAAGACTGGAGGAATATACAGGAGTGAATCATCCCTACGGCATGTATAATTCACGAAACAGGTCAGAAGCAAATTTCAGGTATTAAAACTTACTCAAACTATTTCTTATTCACAAAATATGAAACAAGATATTCAGAACATTCTAAATGAATTTCTAAGTTACAGAAATATTTGAAATAACTACAGAAAATGTTTGAAATTAAGCCCAAATCACATAAAATGAATAAAATAAGGTAAACAACTATATATGTTTTATCTAAGCACTACTTTTTTGCATTAATCAAACCCATTCAAGTTGTCTGAAGTATAGGAACCGTTTGCATGTTTGTACAGTATTACAGTACAGTTATTTTGCAAAATACAGCCATTTCAAATCATATTTCTCAAAGTACAGTATTTCAGAGTTTTTTGTGCATTTGAATGTTATTACAGGCACACATAGCAGCTTGTTCATATATAATTATAAGTGGGCTGGATTGCATTGTGTTTTACTATAATTTATTGGCATAGGAAGGATTACGTAGACCAGCTCCACTTGTGTTTGACTGTAATATTGCAGGGAACTGGAGAATGTTTGAGCAAACACTTCAATATTTTGATACAGGATGCATTTTCTGATAAAGATGACTATACAAAGGCATTTATTCTGCTTAATTTAGCTGATTCAGAAGCCATAGAAAGGGAGAGTTCATTTGTGTATGCACCTGCTGTCTTTGCAGGAGAGAGGAAAACCGTCACATAGTTGTACCAGCTGAGTCAAGGGAGGACCTGAGTGCTTGAAATGTAAATTTAGAGCAATGTGTAACCCCCAAACTAATGTTACAATGGAAAACACTTACTTTACAGAAAGGATCAAAACTCTGGTGAAACTTTTGCAGCATGTATAACTGATTTGAGAAACAAAGCTAAAACATGCAGATTTTGTGATTTAAGGGATGAATTGATAAAAGACAGACTTGCATGTGATATTTAAGATGATGCTGTCAGAAAGATTTTGCTTCATGACAGTGACATAACTTTGAATAAGGCCATTGAGATTTGTCAGATATATGAGCTTACAGAAAAGCACACAAATATGCTTGCAAATGGGAGATGTATGCTTCCAGTAACTTCTAAAGCCCATGTTGATAGTATGCAGCATGAGGTTAAAAAGAAGCAGGCCCAAAAACATGGCAACAACTGTAAACCCTGTAACACTCACTAGGAAACACTATAGCTTTCTAGCAAATTCCAGAGCATGCACAGTCTCAATGAAGCATAAGCGTGAGTCAGCAAATTCAAAGAATTGGACCGCACCCAGTTTCATTGACAACTGTTGTAATTGCAGAGGAAGTCATGAGCCTAAAATGGAAAAAATGCTTAGCTTTTGGTCAGCAATGTCACAAATTCAGTAAGTGGAATCATTTCAAAATGTTTTGTAAATCAAAAGGGATGCATTCTTTTATTAAAAAGGAATATTCAACGAAACAAGTTGGTCAATTAGAAAGCCGTGACCCTACTTTTTATATTGATGGTGTCAGTGCTTAATGAAACAAACAATGCAGTATATTTATGAGCAAATAATCAAGTATTTTGTACTGTTCAGATTAATGGCTCTTTCATAGAGCTCAAAGCTGATAAAGGTGCAAAGTGCAATGTTATGCCTGCAGAAACATTTGCAAGAGTGTGTGCTGGTAAGAAGCTTGATTTGGCAAAGTGTGTGAAGCTTGTTGCTTATGGTGGTGAAGAGATTCAGACAGAGGGCTCAGTAGTACTTTTATGTTATGCTGCTGGGAGAAGCTACAACTTGTTATTTTATGTGATCAAAAGGCAAACAAAATATTTATATATACCAAGTCCGAGATCGCACCTAACATAAAAATAAAAAAAAACGCACCATGACATTCTCCACTTGCTCGCACACAAATACACATCACACATACACAAACATCAACAAATCCAACACTCACACTCATACTTACAACTCTCAACCCTTACCCATACATACAATGTACAAAAACACACACAAACACTCACTCACCTGCAATTTCAGGCACCATAACACTACACACAACATACTGGAAATGCATAAGTGCGGATTTGAGATATTCGAATTCTCTCTTATGCATTTTCGGTATTCTAACTTTTTGGCTTCATGGTCTCAGAATGCTAAAATTTGGTATTTCAGCATAATTTCGAGATTATGAAGTGAAACTATATATATGTATATATATATATATATATATATATATATATATATATATATATATATATATATATATATATATATATATATATGGTTATTCCTGTTATTCCCTATAGCCTACATGCAAAATAATATAATCACCTTTAATATAACTGCAGTGACTGCTTTTAAAAAAAAGAAGTTTATTATTTTGGCACCAGTTGATGGGCAAAGAAAAATTACATTCTTTAGATATCATTACAGATAAATTTTCTCTGGACAGTCAAATGTGGTTAGATATTCAAAATTGTAGATATTCAATAGAAAAAAGAGGAAATCAAATGCAATCATCAATAAAAGAAGAAGTTCCAAAACTCTTACAACTTATATTAATACACCAGGATAGTACAGCAAAGGGGCTTTTATCTAAAATATATAAGACAATTAAAAATAATTCAGAATACCATAAAGAACATTATAGGACTATTTCAAATCAATTAATAACAGTTATCCAAATGAAGATGAAAAAAATTATATTAACATCCTCCAAACTAACCACTTCATATGTAAGATGGAAACTATTCTCTTGGCAATTTATGCTTAAAGCATTCATTACGCCACACAAAACTGATGTAATGTCCATAAAGAATGTTGGATATTGGAGATGTAGGTTGAACACTAAAGCAGATTGGCAGCATATGATTTATGATTGTACTGTAATAAAAACATTTTGGAACAATATCAACTCTTTTTTACAGGGTCTATTCACTGACTATTTTGTAATGAATAAATCATTAATTTTCTTTAATACTAAAATCCCCTCGTGTTAAAAAATAAATGATCTTCTTCAATGGAGTCTCCTGTCAATTGCAAGAAAAGTCATCACTAGAAATTGGAAAACTGAATTGACACCATAAACAAAAGAATTTTTCAACATTGCAATCAAAGTTTGTCAACTAGAACTAATATCAATTAAGGAAAGAACTTCAATAATCACCACTTCTTATACTTTATGGATGAAACTTAACTGTTAAACAAAGAGATATTGAACAAACCAAAGGAAAGATAACTCTATATATTATTAATACTTTCCATCTTTTTATTTATGTAGACACCCTGTAAAGAGCTGTATGTGTTTTTTTATTATTTGTTTACTCGTTTATCCTTTCAGTTGTGATAAATATTATAATGTTATATTTTATTGTTTTGCTATAAAATTTAATAAATGAAAACATTTAGAAAAAAAAAAACTACTTATAGCAAAACACTCACAGGTCACCTTCCTAAAACACTAATATATTGTGCAAAGCAAAATAAAAAAAAAGGTCCCCTGTTAAAACACTACCTACAGCTACACATAGTAATGCTGTATCCAAAGCCTGTACTGCTAAAACCTTAAGGCAAACCAGAGCAAAACCAAATTTCCTGATCATTTGTGATCTATAGTCAACCTCACCAGATTGAGTAAAAGAAAGTCATAGTTACTTGCCTTTCTGGGGCTAGGATTGATCAAGTGACACAGGCACGCAGGTTATTGAACCACAGGTACCAATATGACCCTGTCATAGTCCATATAGGTGTTAATGGTCTAATATGGTCCTCCCTTGACTATATAAAGTGAGACATGATCAGGCTTGCTGATTATGTGTCTCAGGTAGGTATAAGTCTAGCACTGAGTAGCATACTACCTTCTCCAAAGATAATGCAACATTAACAATAGAAAATTATTGATTTTAACAACTGGCTTAGCTTCTGCTGTCAATCCAAGGGGGTACAATATTTGATGGCCTGGGAATACATGGTTCACAGACCATGCTGTTTTGCCTGGGATGGTCTGCACTTATCCTCTCAAAGATTTTGGATATTGACAAAGACCTGTTCCACCTCTATAGTGTCTTTTTTAGGCAATTCCAAACTGATAAATCTCCCAACTTAACTGAACCTATGAAGGAATATCTGAAGGTTGTACTGCTCAATGCTAGAAGTCTTAACAAGAAGCTCCATTCCCTGCAAGTCTTCCTCCTCTGGAGAGTGTAGACATCTGTGTAGTAACAGAGAAATGATTTAAAATCATGGAGAGTTTCCCCAGCAGTGCAAGGTTATAATGCCTTTCACACCATTAGACCAGCTACTGCACAGGTGGGAACTAAAGGAGGAGGAGTTTCATTCTAAGTTAAAAACAGCCTCCAATCCAGACTACTTAAAGCATGTGACTCAATGGAACTCATACATGTGCAACCCACCATAAACAGTCTCATTCCATGCCTTTCTACCTACCGTAAGTCCAAGGATATGCATATTACCTTTCTCAGTGTACAAGAATCCCTCACTGTTCAACCAAATATGATACTCATTGGGGATCTCAAACACCCTATAGAATATGAATCCTACACCACTTGTAATGCACAAGCCCAGAGATTTCAAAACTTTGTTAATACCAACATGCTGGAACACTTGGTCCATTCTCCTACAAGGGGTGCAAACATTCTTGACCTTGAACTCACAAACATGGGGGAGTGATGTTCCTCAACCAATGTACTTTCCTCACTCATAAGATCTGACTATAAGGCAGTATTGTTTGAAATAAAAATTAAATCCAGAGACCCAGCAAAACCAAAAACCTTTAGGAACTATTTCAAAGCTAGCCTCTCTCTATTAAGTGACACTTTGGCTGAATTTCAAGCACCCCAAAACCCAAAAAGTACCATAGCACATACTGAGCTATTCATGGAATCCCTGTACAGCCATATTGAAAGCTGTATAGATTGAGCTGTGGCCATTTGTATTAAGAATAAGACAACTGCAAAAGACCAGCCACCCTGGCGGAATCACAAAATCAATCAGTTATAAAACAATAGAAAAAAAAACTTGGTCAAGCTTAGGAGGAACAAAGCCCAGAATACTAAAAACCCACTGACTAATATAAACAAGCAGCTAAGATGGTTAATTAGTACTTCAAAGGTTAAATTTGAAGAAGAAATAGCTTTTCAGGCCAAGGACAGCCACAAATCTTTCTACAGCTATCTCTGTAACTTCAAGGGAAATATGCAACTATGCTCAGAATTTATTGTAAATGGCATCACCCACACTGAACTAGAGGACATTGTCAACCTTTTGGCTGACAGGTTCAACTCAAATTACTCCAACTTGGTAGTCCAAAGGAGATACTGCATACCACAATCCCCCCAACCATTAGTTTTCAGTGCACTTTCTAAGGCCAAAGAGACTGCATTATTATGCCCTGATAACATTCTGGGATGCTTACTACATAGCATGGAACATGATTTCTCTGGTCCACTTGAATCACTTTTCAACAGCAGCACACAGTGAGATGTTATGCACAAGGAGTGGAAGATAAATACAGTCATTCCATGCACAAAGGAGGTCCAGCCACCATTCTGAGTAACTACATGCCCATAAGTCCAGTCAGCCTCATATGTAAAAACCAACAAACAACGGACTTGACCAAAAGAAGTTTAATACCAAATATAAATTAAAAATGCACAACAATCAAAATAAGCACTTTCGTTTGGCGCCTGCCAAACATTTTCAAACAGTTGTTGCATCACTTCCTGTGAGTTAAATAGTATTTGTTCGTGATGTAAGCAGTAACAATTTGATTCAAAGTAATTAAAGTTAAAAACAGCACGTGTCTTATAAGTATCATTTTCCGTAAATAATAAGTATAATGTTAAACCAACATATACATATTTATTTATTTACATTTACATATATTTATTTCATTTATTATGGTTATTTATTTACCATTATTCAGTGACATAATTGGTCCGCAGTTTGCTGTTGAATGGACTATACTAGTTAATACGTGAATGTTCAGGTTTTTAAAAAATGGGCTCATGGAAAAGATAATACACATTTATTAAGAAAAACTACTAATTGTAATCTTAAGATGTTTTTTGATTGTTTTACTTAATGAATATTTATGTATTTGAGTTGTTTTGTTTACGCAAATGGGGAATTACATTGTTAGATGTATAAATGATACAAATATTTACGTTGATCAAATACATTATTACCATACAAATGATTACTAGGTTTGAGTCTGGGCGGATATAAAATGTTGGTTTAACATTATATTTATTATTTACGGAAAATGATACTTATAAGACACATGCTGTTTTTAACTTTAATTACTTTGAATCAAATTGTCACTGCTTACATCACGAACAAATACTATTTAACTCACAGGAAGTGATGCAACAACTGTTTGAAAAAGTTTGGCAGGCGCCAAACGAAAGCGCTTATTTTGATTGTTGTGCATTTTTAATTTATATTTGGTATTAAACTTCTTTCGGTCAAGTCCTTTGTTTGTTGGTTTTTGGATCGTTTTGTTGCTGCTCTTATTGTCTTGGTTTTTTCAGCATGGGCATGGCTGAGACGGAGGTTGCAACAGCACATGAAAGTATTTTAAGTAACCTAACACAATTAATTGAAAAACTAACGGACAGAATTGACCGCTTGGAACAACGCGGTTTATCACAGGATTCAAACCTTTCTCTTCATGCTAATCCATTTGTGGACATTAACGGAATTGACTTGGGTGAACCAAATAGGAGACGTCTTTCTTCTGGGAGCCAGTTTGATGCTAGAGAAGGTGAACAACCATCGACTTCAGGAGAGCCAGATATAACAAGGAATAATGAAATATCTTCCTAGTTAAATAATAATTATGGTTTCACACTGACAATGAATATCACTACAGGTACGTCAAAAACATTTAACGATAAACTATCCGAACTGGACTATATTCTTTTAGAAGTTAAAAAATTGCAGATGGACAATAACTATTTTCAAGAATGTTTAAAAAGGAAAATTGTTCCCAAGGGTTTACGTGTGTGGAGATTTCCTACAGGACTTATAGCTAATTCATCTTTACACATGGAATTAATTAAATTATTTGACAAGTTTGGGTTCAATTACATGAATTTGGTTATTGGAGACAACAAAAAGACCATAGCTTTATTAACAAAAAAAGCTGAAGAGTTGAATACGTTAGTAAAAAATGACTCTGCTTTCACCAGTAATGATTTTGATTACCAACAAATTTTTAAATCAATTGATGAGAAAATGAAATGAATAAAAGACAGAAAACTTAAAAAGTTAGATAGAGAGTTCAATTCATATGGGCAAGGCATGGCTTATCCCCCACCCCCAATTTCACAACAATGGGGATCTAAAATGATGGCCCATGATAGTGGAAATGACAATAATGTTAATTTGTCTATTATAGGAGAAGAAAGTGATTTGGAAGACAATACTTTTTTAGAAATAGACCAATTTCCACCATTACGGAGATCCAAAAGACTTATACAACGTCAGCAATCGTTTCAACATCAAGGTCAGAAAAAGAATTAGGGGTCACAAAATCAAGCCCAGTATCGGGGAACTTTTACCAGAGGGAAGAATAACCAATACAGAGGTCAATGGAGGGGACGCTAGCAAATGAAATTACCATAAAAAGGCCCATTATGTATACCAATACCACAAGAGATTTTACTGTATACAGTTATTTAGACTTTACTTTTGATCATTGCATTTGTGACTTGCTTTCACGTGGTGAAACTTTTATTCCAAGTAAAAAGATGAATGTTGTACATTCCATCATTGATTTGAAAATATTCGTTAGGAAATTAAATTTAGGTTTATTGTTTCACAACACAGAACAGGTAATGAAACCACTTTATGTTTCTAGTTCTTATAATCCTCCCTTGCATCCTACATTGGAAACATTCGAAAAAAAAAATGTGAGTTGGATTTTCGTAATCTAGATACATTGAATACTAAGAACAAAACTTATAATTTGACAAAAAGTGAATATAATATATTGAACACTATTATGGATACAAGAAACATTAGATTGATCAAGCCTGATAAGGGAGGTGGTATGACTATATTTAACATTCATGATTATAATAAAGCATTAGAAAGTATTTTAAATAGTAACACATATACATTAAGTTCAATTAATGAATTAAATGGTGCATACAGACACATCAGAGGTATTATTTATGATTTATTTATTGAAGATAATATAAACATCGGAGAGTTTAATTATATGAATGTTTGCTATCTGAGGACACCAACTATGTTCGGAGTCCCAAAGATTCACAAGGACCTACAAAAACCTCCTTTCAGGCCAATTGTGGATGTGCAGGGGTCTATAACTTATCCAACAGCAAAATTTATTGATACCAATTTAAAAACTTATATATTAACTGAAAAATATATGTTGAAGGACTCATGGGATTTTTTGTCTACCATTGGGTCTATTGATTACAATGAAAATGACATTTTGGTTACAATTGACGTTAAAGATTTGTATTCTGTTATTCCGCATGACATAGGAATGTAGTGGTTTAATTCATTTTTGTATGACAAGGGTTTAACCCAAGCTAGAATTAATTTATTTGATCAACTGCTGGATATTATTTTAAGAAATAATTTTATAATTATTAACAACAATATTTATTTACAAATTGAAGGAGTAGCAATGGGGTCCCCATGTGGGGGCCTTTATGCGAATATAGTAATGCATATGTGGGAGAAAAAATATATTTTTAAATCATTATATTTTAATTATTGTAAGGCATATTTGCGATTTTTAGATGACATATTTATTTTATGGTGTGGAAGTGTTGAGAAGTTGGAAGAGTTTTTAACATATATAAACTCAACAACAACCATTTTAAAATTTACAGCAGCAACATATTCCACTTCCATAGCTTATTTAGACGTGTTATTGGAAAAAGATACTTTAAGAAGAGAATTTATATCTAAAATATATCGTAAAGAAACTTATAGTAATAGTTTGCTGCATTTTAACAGTTGCCACCCCTTTTCCCAAAAAAGAGCGGTCTTGAAAGGCCAATTTGTTAGGGCCTCTAGAATGGTCAGCAACAGAGATGATTTTATAGTTGAATGTTTGAATTTATGTGGAATTCAGAAATAGAGGGTATCCAGATAAATTGATAAATAATATTATGCATGAAGTCGTAACCAAATGGGATGATTTATATTTTATTCCTTTACTTAAAAAGGTTACCTCTGTCCTGTCTAATGAATTAATGATGAAAAGTACAGGGAATACAGATAATAAAATTACTGATTTAACACAAAATTATAATAATGAAAAAATAATAATTACTGCAGATGCTAAAAGTTATACTAAGAGTTTTATTACTACCTTTAATTCTGACAGTGGGTTTATAAATAACATTATAAAGAAAAATCGGTTGCTTATTCAAGCTGATACATCATTACATGGTCATTTTGACTCAACTCCACCAATAGTGTATAAAAAAGGTATGAATTTGAAAAAATGTTTAGAACAAAAATTAAGTAGAAGGTATGGTAGGACTTTTAGATGTGGCAGGTGTAAGTATTGCTCTTATGTGTTTGAAACCAATGAAGTCCTGATAAATGGCATCAAAATCCATCTAAAGGAAAAAGCTTGCTGTAACAGCAAAAAGGTTGTATATTGCACTTTATGTTGTAATTGTACTACGTTTTATGTAGGAAAAACAGAAAGGAAATTTAAAGAACGCATTGGCGAATACATTAGAACTATACGAGATCGAAATGAATTAAATGCTCTAGCAAAACATGTTAGTATAGAAACCTCTCACAAGTTTAAATTTGTGGTCCTTGATGTCCAAAATTAGATACTAGGGGTAGTGTGTGGCAACTTTTATTAGAAAAACTTGAATTGGAATGGCAACTTAGATTGAACGCACATAACTGGCCAGGTTTGAATAATTCCACATCTATTGCTAGTATATTGAAGTTAAAATCATTTTTGAGATAAGAATGGTTGCATAAATATACATTTGTTATAGTTATTAAATTAAAGTACATATACACAATTTAATATTTACTCTACTTATATATATATGTATATATATTTATACTTATATATATTTATATTCATATTAATTTATTAATCAATTAGCATTTAATTATTTAATAATTATTGGTTTTATACTTAATATCATTTTTATTCAATTTTATTAATTAAAAATTACATGTAGAATGATGTTTATTTAAGGAAATGTATATTAATATAATTTTTTTTTTACATTTTTTTATACTTTTCTTACACTTTTACATACAATATCTTAATAGATTTATGTATTTATTATAAAATAATACTATATAAAATATTTTATATATTATAGTTGAACATTTCAATGCAAAGACGAAAAGTGACACGAATACATTGTAGTATATGTGCATAATTTTAAAAGCAAATTTTAAAGTAATTAATAGGTTTTATTAAATTATCAAAACCAAAAACCAAGCCAAACAGCAACAAAGAAAAAACAGCAGTTTTCTGTAGAATGTCACCAAGCACGATAGATTCCACCACAGTTAAAAACAAAGTGCAAAATCACAATTTATTAATGCAATTCCAAAATCAAGGCGTTTTCGTCCTATAGCTGGACTTCATCAGATAATCTCTTACATCATTTATTAGCATCCATTATATACTTCCTTCAATTTCATTTTCCAATCAAAAAATACCAATTAATTCAAATAAACAAATCAGCTTACTTTTAAAAGCTCATTAATATTAAAATACATTTCATTTAATCACATAAATACATCACATTTCTCTAAAAGACTTTAAATTATATCTATTCATCACTTTAAAATCAACTCCATTCATATTGCAGGGGCTAAAATATATTTTTATATATACATGTTTGAAAAAATATTTACATTCATAAAATTCACAATCAAATAGCATATATTTCCATCAAACAGCACCATCTATTGACCATATAATTTATTGCACTCAGGATTATATTTTAGCTGCTTTTAATTTCAGTAGAGGTAAAATAGAAATATATTCATTCATACCTGGGGATTTATTTGCTTGCAACGTGATCTGCCACCATAATTCTTTATATCCTATGGTGTCTTCCCATGGCCCCCCTCTGATGTTATTCTTTATATGTTCAATTACAAAAAACTGAAATATACTGTCTTCACATATCTTCCTGTGTCTATACAATGCATTAGTCTCCTTCATTTTTATAATGTCATAGGTATGCTCATATATTCTTCTTTTTAAAGTTCTCTCCATTTTACCTATGTAAAAGGACCCACATTTGACACAGGTGGCCAAATACACTAATCCTTTAGTATCACAATTGTATAGCCCTTTACCCCTAATCAATTTACCTCTACTCTCTACATATATATTCTCCTTATTTGCTATATATTTACATTGACCACATTTCCCACATTTAAATGTACCCTTTTTATAATTCAGGCTGGTACTTATATTTTTATTTTCCTTTTTCTTTTGTTCCAAATATTCCTTTATATTATTAGCATTTTTGTATACTACCCTTGGAGTATCTCTAGGTAAATCTTCCAAATCAGTAAGAGCTATAAATCTTTCCCATTCTCTATAGAAAACCGATTTAATGTTCTGGTTCAAACCATTATACTCTAATACAAAGGACAATTTATTTTCTTCTTGTGAACTAGCATTACTATTGTTTCCCATATAGTTGCCCATAGTCTCTTTAATACCTAAAATGGGCTCAAATTTTCCCATTCTCCCTCTTTCTATTTCCAATCTAACACTATGTACCAAACTTTTATTATATCCTCTAACTAGGAACATATCTTCTAACAAGTCACATTCTATCTTAAAATCTTCCGATTTACTTGTCATTCGTCACCCCCTCACAAATTGGCCTTTTATTATATTTCTTTTACTATGTTCTGGGTGTGCACTGTTATAATGCAAATAAGAATTGCAGTAAGTTACCTTTCTATAAACTTTGGATGCAAAATTACCTTCACTTTTAATTATTTCTATATCTAAATATTGTAAAACCTTCTCAGAAACATTATAGGTGAATTTAAGAAAATCAGTAGTTTGATTAATATATTTTATAAATTCTTCCAATTTTTCTTTTCCCCCTACCCAGAATATGACTATGTCGTCTAGGAACCTCTTATATAGCTTCCAATAAATGTAGAACTCCGATTTAAGTACATATTTTTCTTCCCAGTTAACCAGTACAATGTTTGCATATGTAGGTGCACAGGCTGCTCCCATGGCTACTCCCTGCGTTTGTTGAAAAAATTTCCCATTAAATAATAGGAAATTATTTTTAAGAACCATGTCCATCAAGCCTGTGCAAATTATTTTATCATTATGTGTCAATATCTTATCCATAAATATTTCTTCCTCAAACATATTCATACCTTCTAAGCAGGGAATAGATGAAAATAAATCTATTATATCAATTGTTACAAATAATAGATTTTCAGTATACATACTATTATCTATCATCCTTAATAAATCCCAAGAATCTTTTAAAATAGCAAGCTTATTAACTCATATATGTTTTGTTAAATTATATCAACGTGAATGGTTGATTTAATCCACTAAAAATAACATTTTTTGAATGAAACTGGTAACGACATTGTGAGTTACTGTACTTTCATTTATGGAAATGTACAGTTGAAAATATATGGAGTAATGTTGAAATGGTTGATTTAGCGGACTACATACACATATTTATTTATTTACATTTACATACATTTATTTAATTTATTATGGTTATTTATTTACCATTATTCAGTGGCATAATTTTTCCGCAGTTTGCTGTTGAATGGACTATACTATTTATTTATTTATTTATTTTACATTTGTTAACCGGGCTAGTCTGGCTGGATACATATCCATTTTCAGCAGAGGCCCGAGGAGAAAAGCTCCACTATCAGACTAATACACTATAATATATGAAGTCATTAATAATACTATCTATACAAATAAAACTAAAAACTAATATAGTATAATACGGCAAAATACAAATGCAAATACATTTTTCATGAACAAATCTGACTAGATGACAATCAAAATTCAGTCAGGGGCTGAGGAGAAAAGCTTCAGTATCAAAAACAATTTAAAGTTAAAACAATATCCATAGTAGCTAGTCATGACAACAAAAAGGTCTTGGCTGAAAGCATAAAAGAGGTTAATATATAGTGTTAAACAGGCAGGTTAGTAGTGTAAAAGATATTAAAAGGTTAGAGATAGGTAAAAGGCAGAAATGATGTAAAGAGAAAGGAAATAATAAAGTACAGTTACTGTTAGGTATAGGAATTCTGGACTTAGTGAGGCTAAGGAACAGGCAGTAGGTAAAGGAGAGGGCGAAAAACAAAGATAGTGAGAAATATAAAAGGTAGCAGGATTATAGGAGGTCAGCTAAAAGGCAAGAGACAGAAAAACAGAGTGATCAGAGGGGAGTCAATACAGAACTAAGAACAGAAGAGTGAAGGTATAAAAAAAGGGACTGTGGAAGTCAGTTTAAGTTAGAACAGAGGAGCAAAAGTACACAGGAGCAGACTGGGGAGAGTAATACATTTGCTGAGGTCAGTCAGGATTAGAGCAGGGGCATAGCCAGTGAGTTATTAGGTGAGTTTTCATCTGTTTTTTGAAAAGATGGCATGAGCCTAGGGAGGTCAGTTCTGTGGGGAGTTTATTCCAGTAAGAACCAACAGTGTTTGCAAATAAGGAATCACCTGACTTATTATGAGATTTCAAAGTAGTAACTAGTAGCTTGTTGGCTGATCTAAGTGTAGTGAGATTTTTATAAGGAGTGATGAGTTTATTTAGTGTGGGTGTGTTGGAGGGTAATGTAGAATTTTAAAAGTGATGATTAGTTGCTGAAGTAGTATTAGGTTTGGAAGTTCAAGCCAGTTTAGTTTCTTTAAGTTAAGACAGTGATGAGTTTGGAATAGAGAGCCAGTGGCAAATCTGGCTATACTGTGGTAGGCGGTATTTAGTTTTTGAAGATTAGCTTTAGATATATTGATAAAGGAAGGAGAGGCATACAATAATGTAGAAATGAGGTGAGTTTGGGCGAGAGCCACTCGGGAAGTGGCAGTAAGGAAGGGCTTAAGTCTGTAAAGGGCACCCATCTTTTTATTGACTGACTTGATAGTTAAGTCAATGTGATAGTCAAAATTTAGCTGATTGTCTATGGTTACGCCTAGCAGTTTAGTGGAAAAGTCAGGTTGGATGACAATGCCATTGCACGATACAATGGAAAAAGTGATAGGGGTGGATTTAGAGGTAGGAGTGAACAGTAGAAGTTTGTTTTTTTTGGGATTTAGGAGGAGACAGATATGTTGGAACCATTTTTCTGCTGCAGTGAAGACCTCCTGGGTAGCAGAGTGGAGTTGTGCTGGGGAAGAAGCAGAGCAGATGAGAGTGGAATCATCTGCATACTGTATACAAGTGGATGTTGGGAGGGAAGTGGGCAGGTTATTTATGAAAATAGAGAAAAGTAGGGGACCTAGGATGGATCCTTGTGGGACGCCGATAGTAACAGGGAGTTGAGAGGATAGGTGGCTGTCCCAGAGGACTGCTTGTTTTCTATTAGTCAGGTATGAGTCGAACCACTGTAATGCTTGTGAATCAAGTGAGAGGGATTGTAGGGTATCGAGGAGAAGTTTATGGTTGACCATATCGAACGCTTTTGAGAGGTCTAAGAATAGTGCAGAGGAGAACATGTTATTGTTGCGGTTTTTATTGATAGAGTCAGTGAAGGAGAGAAGGGCAGTTGAAGTACTATGGTAGGGTCTAAAACCATGTTGTGAGTCTACAAGCAAGTTGTTATTTAAGAGATAATGTAGAAGTTGATGGTGAATGCAGCGTTCCATTATTTTGGATAGAGGAGATAGAAGGGCAATAGGCCGAAAATTGGAGAGTTCGTTGGAGTTTCCTCCTTTATGGAGGGGAATAATATGGGAGATTTTCCAACAGGATGGGATTTTAGATTCAGTTATGGTTCTGTTTATTAAGATGGAGACTGGGTAGGCTATCTCGGATGCAGCTAGTTGCAGATATTCAGCTGGAAGCTTGTCTGCAGAAGGGGTGCAGGGTTTGAGTTTAGATAGAAGCTTATGTATATAGGTTGTTGAGACAGTACTAAACTTTAGCATGTGTGTGCTGTTTTGAGTGGGGTAGTTTGGAGGGTTGGGGGAGTCATGGTACTTGCAAGTGAGGTGACTGTTTGAGAGAAAAAGTTGTTGAAAGTGTCGGCTATAATGTTAGGTTGGGTTTGTGCTAGGTTAGCTGGGGTAGGCGTTTTGGTGTTGCCAGGATGGAGTAGTTTGTTTATTCCTGACCAAAATAGTTTTGGGTTTTGGTGTTGGTTTTGTTGGTATTGAAGGTGGTAGTTTTTCTTGTCCAGAATGGTAAGCTTCTTTGTTTTATTTCTCAGCTGTTTGAAGTTTTGATGGTCAATTGGGTTTTGTGGACCTCCATTTAGACCATAGTTTATTTCTAGCTCGCATAGTTTGTTTAGTTGTTTTAGAGAGCCATGGGGCTGCTTTGGATTTGACTCTGACTAATCGGGATGGGGCATGTTGGTTTAGAATTTGTAGGAAGGTATTGTTGAAATGGGTTACAGCCTCATCTATTGGGAGGTATTTTAGAGTAGACCAGTTGTATTCCTTGAGTTCATTTTGAAAGGATGCTAGGTTGAATTCTGTTTTGTTGTGTTTGGTACGGAAAGTAGTTGGTTTGGGATTGTTGAATTTTTGTTTAGTGATAAAGGTAAGGAGATGGTCACTGATATTGTCAGGGAGTATTCCTGTTTTATAGGAGAGGGGATTGTTGTTGGTTAGTATCCAGTCTAGGATGGTTTGTTTGTGGGTGGATTTATTTATTCTAGTAGGGGAGTTGATGGTTTGATGATAGTTAAAGAGATTAAGGTGAATGGAGGGTGTGGGGGATTTGCAGGAGTTCCAGTCAATGTTGAAATCACCTAAGATTATGGTTTCTTGGGGAAAGCTACAGGAGGCCCAGCTAAGGATATTTTCCAGGGTATTGATGTTCTTGCCTGGAGGGATGTAGGAACATATTATGTTAATAGCCTTGGATTTATTAACTTGGAGTTTGGTGCAAAGTATTTCAGCATTTCCTGGGGCAAGGAGTCAATTAAGGCTACCTGAAGTTGTGATTTGTATAGGACGGCCACTCCTCCGCCCTTTTTATTAAGACGATCTTGCCTTAAAGTGCTATAGCCTGGGGGAGTAAATTTGTTGTCTTTGGTATTGGGTTTAAGCCAGGTTTCTGTGAGACAGAGGATATCAAAGGCATAGAAATCAATTAAGGCATGGAGTTGTGTTAATTTGTTATTAATGCTACGAATATTTAAGTGAGCAATAGAGAGGGAGTCAGTGGAGAAGGGTGTGCTAGTATAGTTAGCTGTATGGTTTGAAGGGGTGGGATTGAGGAGGGTATTGGGACCCGGTTGGGGTGGATGTCCCCATGTATCAATAAAAGTGTTTGTGTGGTTTGAAAGATATTTGTGTATTTGATGGGTATTATATAGAACCGTTTGGAGGTTGTGAATCTGTAATGGTGTACTTTATGGTAGAGAGGGGAAGGTAGGGGCAGGTTGAAAGTATATTAATATGGGTTTGGTCAGGTAGAGGAAGTGTAGTTGTAGTATGTTTGGCTAATACAGGAGTTTGGCTAAGCCTAAGATGTTCATAGGAGGTAAGAGTGTAGTAGTAAAGCAGGATGTTAAGTAGAAGAAGAGGAATGATTGAGTTAAGGGTTAAAGGCATGTTTTTATAGAGTGAAAGGTTAGTAAGTGTAGGACTACACGGTGTAAAATAATAGTTTAATTAATTGATCTGATTGTAGTGGATGTCTTTGTAAATACTTTAGTTGTTTTGTTGAATGTTATAATCATATCTATTTTTAATTACTTGTATAAAATTGTTATGATATTTCTCTTGTATGTTAAAACAATAAACCTGTTTTGGAAAAAAAAAATGTTTCAAAAATAGTCAATAAAATATTCCATGCAAGATCTGCAACAATATCATGCCCTATATGTCATCCAACAATAGCAAAAGAATCCCCAAAACTCACAAGGAACACAAAAAGTGTATACAAATATGAGGACAGTACCCCTTGAATATAGGAGAGACAAAATCAGATCATAAAAATTATAGTACTGCAGCTTTTTATAATCTATGGTTTGTCTGAAGGAGGAAAATAATATCCTCTAGAAAGCGTCAATGATAAAAACTATACCCCAAATATATAGAGCCAAAGTGGTCATTGATGGACAAAATAATCAGGTAATGGTTATACTGTTAGACTGAACCTAGATGTGATAAATCACGTTCAAACACACCTAGTTAAGAGACATAAGGCACATAAATATTATTGGTGCCAATATTAAACTTGAATGGTCTATTTAATAATTAGGAAATATAAATACAGTGCCTGGATAATAGTATAGGTTACCTAATGGTGAAAAAATTATAAAAAATGTATGTAAGCACTCTGAATAACAGATATTAAATGTTGTATAACAAATACTGCTAGACATATAAACATTGACAATCTCAGTAGAATGATATGTCCAAGATTATAAAAAGTATTAAATCCAAACGCAGAACCACTGTTGCACTAAGTCCCCGTTATACAGATAGTACAGGCATCTGGTGTGGAAAATATTGTAACAGATGCAAATCCTAGCGCAAACACTATGGTAAATAAACTAATAATAGTATAATATGACAAAGTTCAATGATAGATGTAGATGCAAGACACTCTTCTTTTGGCCCTAGATCATATGTCTCCAAGAGTACCAACCACCTACAAACAACAAATATCTTGGAAATATGTCCAAATGTTCAAATGAATGACTGGGCCCAAACAAAAAATACTATCTTGTGAAAAAATATATGAAGCACTGATCGTTGCACCACAAACAGTGGTGATATAGTCAAACTCTCTGATTGTCGTTATAAGATAAATGGTACAGTACCTGAAGAATATTGTAGACTGCCCATGTGAGACATATTCCAGTAAAAAAACACATGAAATATCCTACTGGCCCTGGATATGCTGACGTTACTGGTACTTATTCAAAAAATGGAAACCCCAAATGAATATTTCCAAAATATGTCCGAAGTTGGAGTAATCGAAAATAGTTGCATCCTCATCGACCCTGAGAATCACATAAATGAAACACGTAGATGTAGAAATCCAAAAAAAGGTGGATGCTAACAACTGGAAACCACGTGTGGAGTTTAGCGACTAAATGTGTAGCCAAACTGCATCTCAAACACACAATCGACACCCCAATTAGATATTTCTGAAGTTGGAGTGAATAAAAATTATAATAGTTGCCTCACCGACCCAATAAGAACGCTGAAGTCCACGAACTCCCAAAAGGTGATGAAACCACACAATTACGAGCACCAGCAAAACTTAACACCTGGAGCCAGGCCCCGTTCCCACGAATGAAGCCCGGGTTCCCCGTGAACCAGACGGTGCAGTAAAACTCCCCTTCGTCCGCCTTGTTGACGTTGGAGATGGTCAGGAAAAAATACTAGTTAGTTATACTAGTTAATACGTGAATGTTCAGGTTTTTAAAAAATGGGCTCATGGAAAAGATAATACACATTTATTAAGAAAAACTACTACTTGTATTCTTAAGATTTTTTTGATTGTTTTACTTGATGAATATTTATGTATTTGAGTTGTTTTGTTTGCGCAAATGGGGAATTACATTGTTAGATGTATAAATGATACAAATATTTACGTTGATCAAATACATTATTACCATACAAATGATTACTAGGTTTGAGTCTGGGCGGATATAAAATGTTGGTTTAACATTATACTTATTATTTACGGAAAATTATACTTATCAGACACGTGCTGTTTTTAACTTTAATTACTTTGAATCAAATTGTTACTGCTTACATCACGAACAAATACTATTTAACTCACAGAAAGTGATGCAACAACTGTTTGAAAAAGTTTGGCAGGCGCCAAACGAAAGCGCTTATTTTGATTGTTGTGCATTTTTAATTTATATTTGGTATTAAACTTCTTTCGGTCAAGTCCGTTGTTTGTTGGTTTTTGGATCATTTTGTTACTGATCTTATAGCCTCATATGTAAGGCCATTGAAAATTTCATCACAGACATTATAAATGAGGACACAGGTTACATGCAAACACTGCATTCATCACAGTTCAGCTTTGTTAAAGGAAGGTCATGACTATTAAATCTAGTGGACTTCTTTGAGAGAGTCAGCAAAGAAATGAATGAGGGCAAGACTCTGCAAACAGCTTACCTCGATCTGGCCGAAGCTTTTGCTACAGTATTCCACTCAGGCATTGTAGACAAGCTCACTAAATTAGTTATAAACTTTTTTATCACCCACTAGATAGACAACTGGTTTACTGATGCGACCCAGAAGGTCAAAATAGGTAAGGCCACCACCAACCAAGAGGCTAGACACCAGCGGAGTCCCCCAGGGCTTGGTACTAGGCCCGCTCCTTTTCAGCATCTATTTCTCTGAAGTGGAAACAAACACTGAAGGTTTATGACTGATTATGTTTGCAGATGATTACAAGCTTGGGGTTATCACTGATTCCCCTATAGACACTAGCATTCTTCAAGTATGTCTATCTCTGACTAACAAATGGTGTTGAAGCCATGGTCTTAATCTCATTGCTAAGAAATGCATAATTGTACCCTTTTGTAAGTAAACTATTCTGTCTAATTACCATGTTGATACTACACCCCTAAGAGATGACCCAGTGGTGAGGGATTTGGGTACTCATGAATACAGTAGCCTTACCTTTGCCACCATGTGTCCACTGTGGTGAGGATTTTTTTTTTTTTATGTTGTGCAATTTATAAGTAAGGGTATGGTATCTAGGTCCAAAGAGGTCATTATCCCCCTGTACTCTGCCCTTATCAAATCAGTCATAGAGTACAATGCTCCCTTTGCTATGTACCTGACCAAGCATATGTAGCAAGTAGAGTGACCTCAGAGCTTCCTTACAAAAAGAATGCAAGGCATAACAAACCTGCCTTACACAGAGTACTGTAAAGCCCTTTCCCTCTACTCAGTCTCATATAGTCTACTGAGAGGTGATCTATATCTAGCTTACAAGGCATTTGCAAACCCTATACTTATGAATTTCCTACATATTTGTAAATCAAATAGTACCAGAAATACAAGGTCTAAGAAACTGAATTTTGTCTGTGACTTAAACAGAACATGCTGGAGAGGCAGATATGTGTCCCGGAGACTGCCCATCCTATGAAGCAGGCTTTCCATCCACGTGAAGCCGTGTTTATCTAGTGTCAAATTTAAGTGTAATTTAGACCAGTGGATGTGGAAAAGGAAGCTTACACTAGGCCTGACACCCACGTCCCTTATGGAAACAGATGGCTTATAAATGCCTGGCCCTCAATGTCCTATTTGGATATAGGATGTTAATATTCTTTCATGAAAACTTAGTTATGCTTAAAAGTCTCCCCAGGCACTAACCTTATAACAGTCTATGAATCCATGTATATTTGGCCATTAGGTAAATTTTCCTTTACATCCACCTCCTTCTATTGTGGTGGAGGATTCACACATTTCAAATGTTGGCACAAAGAGTGGCCCAATCTGCATAGTTTTGCTCCAAGTTCAAACTCTAGACAGACATATTATTCAGCAGAACATTTAGGGATTCTGGGAAGCGAAGTCCTTTCATGGCCTTTATCAGAAATAGAGGCTCTGTGAAATGAGGCACCATCCAGGAAGGCACCGTTTGTAAAAATACATGGTCTTTTGATAGCAAGGTGAATATTGTAAGGGATTTCCTGAACAAGGAAGTATATTCAGATAGAAAGTTAGGTGATCTCTTCAGGTTCCCTTTTTAAAGTATGCAGAATTTCTTCCCCCGTGTCTAATACCCAAAAAGAAGGGAGGAGAATATTGAACAGGTCATCTTCTGTCCTTTTTCCAGGGATGTTCTGTAAATGAAAGCATTAATAAAGAAGAGGACTGAGTTTGATATGCATCTTAAGATGATGCATGTCAGATCATTTGGCAATTTGAAGACCCATGTTTGGTGAAAACAGACTCGGAGTTAGAGTTTCATTTATTGCCATATGTGAGTAAGACTGGCCATTGCTGGGAATGCAATTGGGGGTCAATTTTATTTTGATATGGCCTTGCCCATGGTAAACACAGTGGCTTGTGCCACGTTTGAAAGTTCAGCTTAGCCTTACATTGGTGGTGGCTGAATAGAGCTGCTACCCAAAGGGCAGTTCATTACCTTGATGAGTTTGTAATCCTTGCAGAGACTACTCAAGATGGCTTGGAGCAGTTTAATCAGTTGTGCTAAGAGATTGGACTGCCCCTTACTACAAAAAGGTACAATGCCAGCCAAGTGCTTTATACTTTTCAGGGCCTGGAGATAGAAATCATTTCCTTGGTGTTCACATTTCTACAGCTCAGATAAGATCAAATAAAGTCAGTTATTGTTTACTTTTAGTGGCCAAGAAAATAATGGCTGGAGAGCTGATGGATCTCCTCGGCCTTCTTAACTTTGCATGCATGGCAACGACCACAGGGAGAGTATTTAAAGATCACTTGCTAACATGGTAAGAGGAGGACATAAGCAAACATCATAAAGAAAAAGCCATAATATGAGTGATAGAAGATGTTTATTTATGGTCAATTTTTGTACAAGATTTTAATGGGATTTCTTTGTGGCAGGAAGACTAGGTAACTTCAGACATGCTACATTTGTTTTAGGATGCAGCTGGGTCAAAGCATGGGCCATATTTTAAAGAGTGATGTTTTTGGTGCCATTGTGGTGCTGCTGGTCTAGGGAGAGAAGAAATGTTTTTACATTTTTTGAGTTCATGCTCATTTGTGTAGATTTGGTTGTGTGGTAGGAGGAGCTGTGTAATATATACATCATTTTTCATACAGGCAACCAGGCATTGTGGTGAAAGTTTTAGACAATAAAACCTCTTCATGGAAATATGTTTAGTCCTCTTTAAGGTGAAGCTTCTTAGACAGTTTTTGCATTAATCTGACATTTTCTGGTGAATGTCTTCCCAGTAGCAGTAATGCTGTTCTTGGCAGTCTTTCTAGATTTCAAATTCCTAGGTTTCAATGGCTAGCTGTGGAGGCTCCAAAGAAGTCTACCCGAATTCTGCCAGAATTTTAAATCATTGGTAAAGAGTAGCTCATCCTTCTTTGCTGAATTCCTGGGATCCTAGTACCAAAAGAACATACTGGACAACCCATAGGGCCTTTTGGTCCTTTTTTAGTTGTTTGAAGAGATTAACTTTTTACTGCATCTCCTTGGTTGCTATATACCATCCTCTGGAGGATGACAGAAACTGTTAAGACAATCAGAGTCTTTGCAATGGCACTGAGTGTGCTAGTCAAATTTTTATGACCTTCAAGATTATACTAAACACTGATTAGTTGGCAAAAAAGGCCAGGAAAAATTAAGGAATATAGAAAGAAACTCTGAGTAGCCAACTAGAAGGAATATATTATGGACCATTTTGAAGGGTGTACCTGCAGTATGTGATAATTATCACATGTACACTTTGTGGGCCATGATGTTATCCTGGTTATATGTGGAGGCATTCTGGGTTGGTGAACTTTTGAGTCATCTCAGATGGAATATTATGTGAATCACTGATTATTGCATATTGGTTTGGATTGTCAGGTCCAAGAATGATCAGCAAGAAGTGAATATTTAGGTTATCTTTGTTAAAGCCTCTTTCCCATTACTCTGCTCAGTACAGTGGACTTTAACTTGGCATATGCTTGTTTAGGATGCTCAGATGGATAGTTTACTATTTATTTTCCAAAGTAGTGGAGCTGTAATGACTATGGATGTTGATTGCTTGTTACTCAGGTCGCTTCTCAATCAATTGCTATAGAGCTGGTGCTTCAAATCCCATTCATTTTGCACAAGCAGAGCCTCAGATCTAACTAGGGATGGCCAGTCAGTTGATGATTTCAAAAAGACAGTTCAATGGTCCTGTAAAGCATTATTGAGTTACATTACGTAGTGTCTTCAACTGTATTATTATCTAGGGAGGTGTATGATTGCATTAATTTCATACATTTTGATTGTTTTTCAGGTTCCAAGCACATTCTAATAGCATTTATCGGCCCAGTCTATAAAGGTTCATGGCTGGGTATGCAAGCAGTCAATAACATTGCACTCAGATAGTTGGTAATGCTTTGCTGAGAGGTCACTAAGGGGATGCCACTCAGCATATGGCCAGGCAAACTGACTGTTATGGGTTGTCTGTTAAGCTACATTGACAGGGCTGTTCAGCATATTGGTTCCTCGGTGGTTTATTTTTTGTCTGATTTGTGAATTATTTATGTGATATTCATATTTTCTTGATGATTTTAAATATGTAAAAGTGTACTCTGACTACAAATAAACTGGTTTGCTACATTAGCTATATTCTGTTCTGTAGAATGGAAGTAGGGTCTAGGGACAAGTGGTACTCACCACATAATTATCTGTCCCTGGGGCAGTGATAGTTGTTTTTTGAGACAGTACATCCTAATGCCTGTGGGACCTTGGTATTTATAAGGGTACATGGGGTCACCCTCCCTCTTAGACACATTGAGTGGTCCCTACATGACCTTCTCCCTTTTGCTTTTCTCAATTCCACTCCTGTGTCATTTTATGAAGATTCATGACTCGGCAGTAATTCTGCCTTTAGTTAGTAGGATAAGGATATGCAAACCAACAATGTTCCAACCAACCTGACTGGCATGCCTCTCAACTGTACAGATTTTCACAGAATGTCCAGATTTTTGCCTCATATTTTTTGTCCATTTTTCATAAAATTGTGGTTTTCTGGCAAATTAGTAGCAAATCATTAAAGACCGAAGTTAGAAAATAATGACAGACTTTTGAGATTCAGACATCATACCCTTTAGAAAAATCCTGCTAATGCAAAACCTGTTATTCTATCAACTTTCTAAGTTTGTATGAGCAATATTTAAAAGTCATCCCTATTTTTGGTCCTATATCCCACCTTTATTTTCGGTTTGCCCAAATTTCTTGCTCTATGAGGATGAGAGGTAGACTGACTGGTATAGGTTAACTGCCATGCTGCCTGGTCACAATACTAAGACCTCAGAGTTCTTTTGGTTTTTTTTTTTTGAAAGATTACTATATGATTGATTTATTTGAAATTTATATTTTCTTGATGGTTTCAGTCACTTATAAAAATATATTTTGACAAATAATAAACTTGTCGCAACTGATGCATTCTACAGACAAGAAGTGTAGTTTGGGAACAATATTATATTTCACATCTTTAAAAAAAATGTGAATTTTGAAAAAAAGCAGTCTTCCAGGAGAGTGTTAGAAAGCTGCAGGAAAATAGATCAGTATTTTTTTTCCAAGAAAGACAAGACTGATTACTGTAAAAATAAGCCTGTTAAACATTTAAGGATACCAAGGTCAAAATGCTGTATCCTTATAAGTACTGTAAGATTTTTTTTGCACTTCTCATATTGAGAAATGTGCTATCAACACAAACACACATTTATTTATGTACTTCATCTTCAAAAATAAATAAATAAATAACTAAATAAACAAACAAACAAATAAATTAACAAAAATATGCAAATCACTGGGCAGCTGCAGTGGGATAGATGCAGGTCTCAGGATAATAGAATCTTTGTTCTTTTTTAACTTGGAACTGTAGTTCTTTTATCATAGAAGAAACATAACAAAAAGATGGCAGATGAGTTTTGGAAGGTTAGTCAGCAGGTGGAAGCCTGCTGAAGTGGAACAAACTGCTCCCCTGAGATACAATTAGCAAGACTAAGCATTCTTATTGAAGAAAGGCATTCAGAAGGACATAAAGTGAACATTTTTCTCAGTATGGATCCCTCCAGTGGGTGGTACTGTTAAGACGTGGCTGTGGGAAATTTTGTTTCCTGTATGACATGGTATACATGTGGACATTAGTAAAGTAACTTTGCAGCATTTCTCGTGTTTTAGGCCTTGTCATATGTGCTAAAAGTGCATACATAGCATATAATTTTCTACTTTCCTTAAGAAGTACCAAACTAGACTTTGAAAATGTATCCCAGAGATGCAGTGCCTTGGCAATCTATTCAAAGTTAGAGCGATAAGCCACCGCCTAGCCACTGTTGCCAGTATGATGAATTAGAAAATTCCATTGGTTCACTTTCATAATACTGGTTTCTTATCCAGATGAGAAACATAAAGTAATGTTTTTGTTTGTTTGTTTGTTCAATGTAGTGAGACAGCCCCACCATGGGACAGCCCCGCCCATACTACACAACTCCCAAACATATGAAGACAGAAGTCTTCAAAAAAAAAAACACTGCCAACGTACTCTTAGAATCTACACAGGCAGTGATTTCATAAAACACTGCCGACACACTCTTAGAAACTACACAGGCAGTGATTTCATAAGGCAAACAGTAATGGAGTTCATCTTTTTAGAGTTGAAATCTGGATGTTATTTCATCAGAGTTTTTGCTTTGTAGTTCTGTCGCCAAAATCTTGCAGTATTATACTGTTTTGCTATGTTCATGATTTTCTGTATAGTGTAATGGAAGAAGAGTTCATTTTCCCTTCCTAATAATTTCATCACATACATTTCTATAAACTGGATGACACATTCTGGCACTCTTACTGCAGACTCACTTCAACTTATTGAAGGAGAAGAAAAAAAAAACTTAGGCCCAGCAATGAATATAAATATCTGTAGAAATATTTTCTTTCATGTAGATGCTGCTATTACATATCCGATGAAGGTAACAGCTTAGTTTTGAAACACAGAAATCAAATCCTTGTCTTATCTCACAGCTTGTGGTGAATAATATTGCACACTACAGTTTAGTAATGATATAATGAACAGTAAATTAAAATGATACATGATTTATTTGCATTATAGAATAGTACTAATAGCAATTTAAAAAGTGTATATGCCTCAATGGGCAAATAGGGCAACTTGTCAAATCTTGTCAAATCCTCCAAGGGCTCCTTTGAGAGATACTTAGCAAGTACAGCCAAGGATAACCATAAGGCCTTTTACAGCTATGAACATAACCTAAAGAGTAGGACCCAAACATGTGCAGAACTAGGGGCAAATGGTTTCATACATACACTGAGCCCACAAAACCTGCTAGTGGATAGGTTTGGTGAAAATTTCTCTCACCCCTAACTTACAACAAACCTTCACCCAAACTGCCCCCACCCTATATATCTGAAGAGCAGGTCCTAAAAACCTTGCCCAAGGCAAAAAACAAAGCCTCTATGGCCCCAGATGACATCCCAGGCTGTCTTCTAAACAGGTTAAAACATGAATTAGCATCACCACTATGCACCCTTTTCAATCTTAGCCTAACCACAGGCTTTGTTCCTGCAGAATGGTGAACAGTAACAGTTTTTCCCCACCACAAAGGTGGCCTAATGACAGGCCCAGGGAATTATAGACCCATATGCCTGACCAGCCTCATCTGCAAGGCCATGAAACATATTATTATGGACCTCATAAATAAAGACACAGATGACCTCTAAACTCTGAATTCTTCCCAGTTGGGCCTCGTGAAGCGCAGACCTAACCTCTTAAATCTGGTGGATTTCTTTGAAAAAGTGACCATGGCCATTGAAAAGGGAAAATCTGTGCACACAGCATACCTCGACCTGGTAAGGGCTCTCTACACAATCACACATTCAGGCATTACCAATAAAGTTAGCAAACTGAATGTAAACCCCTTCTTTGTAAGATGGGTTGCCACCTGGCTCTCAAACCAGACATACACTATCAAAGTGGGTGACTCCACATCAACCAGCAGATCTGTTACCAGTAGTGTGCCACAGAGGTCAATGCTGTGTCTCTTACTGTTTGGTATATACTTCTCAAAAGCTCAAGTCAAAACTAAGGGGTTGTGGCTGACCAGGTTTGCAGATGAGTGACTAGGTGAATTCATTGAATCCCCAAATTATGTCAGTATACTCCAGGAGGGTCTAACACAGACCAGTGACTTGTGTATTAATCACGGTCTCATACTGAATGCATAGAAATGCATCATCATTCCCTTTGGTACAAACAGTGTCCCCTCACACTATCAAATCAACAACAATACCCTAAGTACCCATGAAGTGGTAAGGGTCCTGAGATCACAAGTTGACTGTGATCTTACCTTCGACCATCATGTGCCTACTGCAGTAAGAAAAGCTTTCTACGTAGCACACTTGATTGGAAAAAGCATCACCTCAAGAAAAAAATAAGTTATAACTCCTCTATACTCTGCACATATCTGGCCCATAATTGAGTATAATGCCCCACTTCACATGCACCATACTAAGCACATGCAGCAATTAGAGAGTCCTCAGAAAACAAAAAACAAAGAAGATCAAGGGGCTCCAGTACATGCCCTACACAGACTGCATAAAAACCCTGTCACTATACTCTGTATTTTATTTATTTCTTAGGACAGACTTATGCCTGGCTTACAGAGCAATCCAAGACCCAAACCTAATGAACTTGCTGCATATCCGTAAATCAAATGGGACTAGGACTACCTGTTTCAGGGACCTAAATATGGCTTGCGACTTAAATAGGACATGACAGAGGGACAAATTTACCTCCTAGTGATTGTTACATCTTTGGAATAGGCTACCAATTCATCTGAAACAGCTCAGTTCTATGACACTGTTCAAGAAGATCCTGGGCAAGTGGATGGAGCACCGCAAATTCTTAGCAGGGATAGAGCCCGCAGCCCTCCTGGACATGGGCAGTCATCACTAAATGCAGTCTTGGGTACTGAATAGCATTTCTATGGTATTACATTGGGATGAAACAGCTAGGCTTAAAATGACCTCTGGGTTGAAAGCCTAGTAATCACCTATGATCCTATAAATTAAACTGAACATAAATATGGAATAACATATAGGGAATGTGAGAAAGTATTTTTCCTAGAGTTTATAGAGAATGAATGAAGACTCCTTTATGAGCAATTTGTGAAGTTTACTGTGACTGGAGACTAAAATAAATGCACATTTTGCACAGGTGCATTTTATAAGAGTCAGAAAGTATACTGTTTTCATACTGGAAATGCACTTAAGCTTAGCTACATTAGCTTAGTAAGGTAGCAAAATAAGTAGTCTGTATGACCATTAGATGATGTCAGATTAATTCAGTTATTTTGTTATTATTGGTTTAATGCTGTTCATGGTCACTGAAGCAACAGCCTATCCTGGTACTTGGGGCACAAGGCAAAGAAAGTAATCCTGGACGGATATCAGAAAATTCTAGTATGCACACACATACTGAATTATACACAGAATAGTAACTGCAGGAAAACTGGAGAATAGTTTCAGCTAGGCATTGTCAGTGGAATGTTGGAAGGAACTGCAGCAACTACTGGAAAATCTACAAGGATTCAGGAAGCTATGAAGATTCCATACAGAGGGCAGCTCAGGCATAAATGAACCGAAAACTAACTTATATGTGGTAGTAATGTTAACTGCTGCAACACAGTTCCACCCGAATCACATTCTGGCATGCTTTCTGCAGGCTTCCACCCTAAGTAGACAAAACCAAATGCACTGAGGATCAGAATCTCTGAACTGCATTTGCAGAAAACATCTTGCTGAAAAACACTTTTTAAGTGTTTTGCAGGGGGCAAGCCCTCTGCGTACCCTGATGTTTTGGGCAAGCTCCCCACAACCATCAAATGTATATATATACAAACTCTGAGGTCACACTTAATGGAGAACTCCCCCCCCCAAAAAAAAGGGAATCACTTCTTGCATAACTCACTGTCAATGATTTCCTATGGAGGAACTCTGATCATTGGTGAGTTGAAGCTTGGGCAGTTGAAGCGTGAGAGTTCAAGCTCCATCCACCAGTAGGATAACCTTTGTGCAGAATCACCTTAATTTTCTGAAGTAGAAGAAAAACGTCTTTTGCACAACAGTGTTTCACATAATAAACAACTTAAACTTTATTGTTTTTTCTGTTGGCAATATCCTGTAAATTGTGAAGTGGGAATTTAAGTCACTAGGGATATTAACATTCAGCTCTTTATTAGCAAACATCCACATTAGTTTGGCCATTATAATAGACTTTTCCACAACAAATTTTCCTGTTTAAGTGCTCATTCCACAGGAGTGGTATCTTGTTCATCCATGGTTATGTTGGCTTGCATCTGTTGATGTAGCAGTTAACCATTTCTGAGGATAGTCCCGCACTCCTGGCAGATAAGCCAAAAATGATATTGCATGTTCCAGTGTGTGATACAGTCTATCCAAGGAAACATTGATATTGGATATGTACTCCCATAAGTCGGTATGCACATCCTTGGTTAACCTCACTATCTCCAGCATAGCTGTGGTTACTTTAGCCTGTGTCACCATGATGGCTCTGCACACACACATTGCTTTGTGGCCAATAGCACTTAAACCCCAGAGGGAGGGAAATAACCATGTCTCCATAGAGTACTGTTACCAACTCACTCTGTGTGTACTTCTCTTTCGACGAGTGCTATGGCAGATTCAGACAACTTGCTAGTGGAGGCTGGGTGTCCATATCAACCTGTCCTCTCTCACTCTCTCTTTCTCTCTTGGATGTCTGAGTAGTCTGAATATATCAATATGTAATTAAACTATACCCATAGTCTTTGTTGGAGATGTGGTGATCACTCTTCATGCAGACAGCATGCACTCTATACACTACAGCTGTGCTAGCTCATTCCAACCATCATTATCAGAGGTGGCAGATCCTCGATTATCTGAAGGGGGTATTTCTATAGTGCTGTGGCTGGATAAAGAATTACCTGTTAATGCATCAAAGTACAAAATATTGAGTGTAGGTATGACCCAGCAACACAAGTAGACATGCAATTGATATTTGTACAATTATAAACACGATGAAAAGTAATACTGTTAACTATACATGCACAGATGGTTGTGGTGTTGATTCTCTGATGTACCTGTATATTATATGTCATACAGATTTATTATGTTTTGTAATGAGTAAGGGTTACAGAGGACTTGCAGGTATCCACAGTGGATACTCTATGGGACCTGTACAGCTCTGCCCTGACATACAACACCGCACTGTTGGAATTTCTCTAGAGGTAGTACTCCTTTTAAGGGAGGCTAAGAACTACTCTGTCTCCATGGCAGGTAGGATACTCAGCATCCCCCACCTGTTGCCCTATGTTCTAATCCACACTATCTGCTCTTTCGATGGCACTTCTGAACATGACTGTGGCCCTAGTGTGCCACATTTTGTTCTAACAGTCCTGCCATTCAACAGCATTCACATTGCTGACAATCTCATCCCAGACACAGTCCCAGTAGGCGTAGCCAACTGCATAGATGTCATAGTGCTGTCAGCCAAGAAGACAGAGGTCCTGGAGTCAGCATCAGAGAATTTGTGCTAAATGGTTTATGACAGTCTCCTAGCTGATTCATTGCTCTTTTTTTGGGTGCCTTGTTTTTTAAGCATTGCTCTGGTGATATGGAAAACAGTGGAATTTACAGCCTTGCTCCTGCATGGGCCTTACAAATCCTAGCACTACAGTTCTATTTGGCCATGTAGTATGATGTATTTATACCTGAGAGTTAGATATATATATCCACACCCTTTAGGTAGATATTATGCATGTATGTTTACCATACACATATTTACCCCATTAACAAATCAAAGAATTGCAACTGACCAAGGATACCTGACTGTTAACACTATCACTCTTACAAATATTTTGCTAAATGACATGAGTGCAAGGCATACAAAAAACAAAATTGTATTAAACAGTACACAAAATATGAGCTCAGGATGTGTCTCTCATCCAGCTTAATTTATGTAGGCTAATAATTGCTGAACCTTTGCAAACATCCTCTCAAAATACCTTGGCCAGCATTGAAAAGTACTGACAAAGTGACATCCCTTTTAGGTAGCAGGATAGGCAGCAGTTAAAAGCACTCATAGGATAAATTGATGCACAGGTAAGAAGTAGCACATAACTTACACAAGCAATTATTTCAAACAGATGATATTTTGTCAGGAATCAAACTTCAGCAGCTATGCTTTCTTCCATACAATGATGAGACTATGCACTTCTTGTCTTCCTTATATCATGAACATTCACCAGTCTAGACAAGATAATTCATTCATTTTTTGGTTAAACACATTCATTGTTTAGTAATCACTAAATTTGTGTAACCTGGTAAACAGTGCAGAATTCTACTTAAAGAAGTACATATTCCTGGTTACCTGAGGACAGTACTATGCATGCATTGTCAGCCTATGGTTTTAGGATGGGAACAAAATCCATATTTATCCATTTGGTCATGGAGTCACTTTAGAGCATGCCTTTTCAACAGCATGCATAAGAAATAATTACCACCATGCTTCCCACCTTCAAGTGCCAGTATGAACCATAATAATACAGCACCTACATATGTTCTCTGATGTTGACATATTTTGCATAAATGAGGTGCCCCTCAATGACCATCAGTGTAAGACAAGTGGGACACACAAGACCGGATGTGGACACCAATTCCCTGCCATTTTCCTCTGAGATTCTTCAAGAAGGGATACCTTGGTTAAAATAGAGAGAGTAGTGCTCTTTTTAGAGTGGATGGGTGATATGATGAGAAGACCGAGATATATCTTTACCTCCTCCAATAGGATTACATCCAGAGGTTTATGCAGGAGGACGATAAAGGAACAAGTGTAGGACTGTAACCTGGAATAATTTAACATAGGATGTCACTCATGCAACTGACATTCTACTCACAGTGGAACAATGCCGTCACCATTACAGTGACAGTCCTGGACTCCGTGGCTGATGGGGGGAGGGTGAATTCAAAGAGCAGGCACCACCTATGTACTGTAAGTAGAACATATGTTAGATACACATTTAAACTGGCACTTAATGCCCACCACAAATATTTTGCTTATGCCTATAGCAATGAAGATATCAAAGCAAACAGGCAGCTGCACAGGAGAAGACTGGAGTGGCTAAGAGGATATCACACTGTATACATCTGATTCACAATGTCTTTGTTTTAATATTAACAGTAATAAGGATTTATTCAAAAAATGTATAACTTCCATACTTCATTGTCATTTCTGTCATTACTGCCATACTTTACAGGTAATGTTTGACTGTTCATTGTAATGCATGCGCATAAATTCTCCTGTGGATCTGGATATCTGGGTCTGAATATTAATGTGCTGCTGTTACATTGTAAAAACGCCTGTGGGTTCAGTCTCCTTTCCCTACAGTTGTCTTTGCATGAAAAATATTTGGCATTCATTTTTCTAATTAATAACCCTACATCATTATATGGGATAAATAATTAAGATAATCCCTATTAGCTGAATGGGCATGTTCAAATATAAAAAAAAGTTGTTTCCTTTGCCTATCATCTGTGAGATAAATATGCCTGTGTGAGCAGCATCTACTAAATGTATTGACGTCGGCTACCATTGGTTACATAAATGAGTAAAGTGTCAATGCACAACAGCATGCAAATATGAAATGAGGTATAGCCTACTCCTTTTGTATGACTGCTTTCATGGTTCATCTTGAAATTGAAGTAATTCTTTGAGTATCAGTGAATAGAGTGGAGGGATTAAATCCTCTCAGTGTTGTATTTCTTTTACTTTTCTGCTTCTCTTCTGCAAATGCATAACAATCACTTACTATGTGTAGATCAATATGTATGTATGCCTTTAAGAAGTGTTTTAGGGGCTTGCACAAGTGTATAAATACTGAACATGTACGAGCCTGACTGCCATTTTGTAGTTATCTGTTGAGATGTAAGCATATATGTCTGCATAGTCTGGCTTTTAATCGGTTTGTTTATATTTTGTAATACTGGTATCCCTCCTGATGTGTTTCTATGTAATAAAGCATATAAACAAACTACCCCACCTGTCGTCATCTATACTAGAGAGGGACAGGTGACACGGTGTCAGAAGTAGCATTTCTAAAAGGACATGGTGCCAGAATGGGAGCCAGATTACTCAGCTTCGAGACTGAGAGGCACTCAGGTAAGACTGGAGGAATATACAGGAGTGAATCATCCCTACAGCATGTATAATTCACAAAACAGTTCAGAAGCAAATTTCAGGTATTCAAACTTACTCAAACAATTTCTTATTCACAAAATATGAAACAAGGCATTCAGAACACTCTAAACTAATTTCTAAGTTACAGAAATATTTGAAATAACTACAGAAAATGTTTGAAATTAAGCCCAAATCACATAAAATGAATAAAATAAGGTAAACAACTAGATTTTTTTTTCTCTAAGCACTACTTTATTTGCATTACACAAATCCATTCAAGGTGTCTGAAGTATAGGAACTGTTCACATGCTTGTTTAGTATTACACTACAGTTATTTGGCAAAATACAGCCATTTCAAAGCATATTTCTCAAAGTAAAGTATTTCAAAGAGTTTTTTGTGCATTTGAATGTTATTACAGGCAGGCAGACATAGCAGCTTGTTCATATATAATTACAAGTGGGCCGGATTGCATTGTGTTTTACTATAATTTATTGTCAGAGTCGAAGGATTACGTAGACCAGATCCACTTGTGTTTGTAATATTGCAGAGAACTGGAGAGTGTTTGAGCAAACACTACAATATTTTTATACAGGCTGCATTTTCTGATAAAGATGACTATACAAAGGCATTTATTCTGCTTAATTTAGCTGATTCAGAAGCCATAGAAAGGGAGAGTTCATTTGTGTATCCACCTGCTGTCTTTGGAGGAGAGAGGAAAACCGTCATATAGTTGTACCAGCTGAGTCAAGGGAGGACCCGAGTGCTTGAAATATAAAGTTAGAGCAATCTGTAACCCCCAAACAAATGTTACAATGGAAAACACTTACTTTACAGAAAGGATCAAAACCCTGGTGAAACTTTTGCAGCATATATAACTGATTTGAGAAACATAGCTAAAACATGCAGATTTCATTATTTAAGGGATGAGTTGATAAAAGATAGACTTGCATGTGATATTAACGATGATGCTGTCAGAAAGATTTTCCTTCATGACAGTGACTTAACTTTGAATAAAGCCATTGAGATTTGTCAGATATATGAGCTTACAGAAAAGCACACAAATATGCTTGCAAATGGGAGATGCATGCTTCCAGTAACTTCTAAAGCCCATGTTGATAGTATGCAGCATGATGTTAAAAAGAAGCAGGCCCAAGCACATGTCAGCAACTGTAAATCTGGTAACACTCACTGGGAAACCCCGTAGCTTTCTAGCAAATTCCAGAGCCTGCACAGTCTCAATGATGCATAAGAGTGAGTCAACAAACTCAAAGAATTGGACCGCACCCAGTTTCATTGACAACGGTTGTAATTGCAGAGGAAGTCATGAGCCTAAAAAGGAAAATTGCTTAGGTTTTGGTCAGCAATGTCACAAATTCAATAAATGGAATAATTTCAAAATATTTTGTAAATCAAAAGGGACGCATTCTTTTATTAAAAAGGAATATTCAAAGAAACAAGTTGGTCAATTAGAAAGCCGTGACCCTACTTTTTATGCTGATGGTGTCAGTGTTTATTGAAACAATCAATGCAGTAGATTTATTGGCAAAGAATGAAGTATTTTGTATTGTTCAGATTAATGGCTATTTCATTGTGCTTAAAGCTGATAAAGGTGCAAAGTGCAATGTTATGCCTGCAGAAACATTTGCTAGAGTGTGTGCTGGTAAGAAGCTTGATTTGGCAAAGTGTGTGAAGCTTGTTGCTTATGGTGGTGAAGAGATTCAGACAGAGGGCTCAGTTGTACTTTCATGTTATTCCGCTGGGAGAAGCTACAACTTGTTATTTTATGTGGTCAAAAGGCAAACACAGTCATTATTAGGGCTCAGAGACAGTTTGAAAATGGGACTGATTTCATTTAATAAGGAAGCCCCTCATGTTAGTTTTAAAGACCACTGCTCTAATTTCACCCAGTATATTGTTTCTGCCTATGCTGATCTTTTCAAAGACAAACTAGGCCAGCATCCAGATGTGTACTCCATCAAGTTAGACCCAGATATCAGTCCAGTTGTCAGACCAACACTGAAAGTTCCAGTAGCTATGCAGAACAGAGTCAAAGCCGAGATAGATAAAATGGTGTAGCAAGGTGCAATTTGTCCAGTTGCGGAGCCTACTGAATGAGTATCTTCCATGGTGGTAGCTCATAAGAAAAGCTCAGATGATATCAGAATATGTATTGATCCACAAGATTTGAACAAAGCACTGAAAAGACCTCCTCATCCAATGAGTACAGTTGAAGAAGTTGCAGCTCTGATGCCAAATAGCACTTTTTTTTGTATTAGATGCAAAGAGTTGATTTTGGCAAATTTTGCTTGACAAGAAATTCTCATTGCTTACTGTGTTCAGTACTCCTTTTGGCAGGTACAGATTTTTGAGAATGCCATTTCCAATAAATTCTTCTAGTGAAGTCTTTCAATGTATGGAACAAAATGTTCTGGGTCCCCCTGTGCTATTATATTAGAATATATTGTAGTAGGAGGTAATGGTGAAGCTGAGCATGACAGAAACCTCAAGAAAGTTCTGGAAAGAGCACATCAAGTGAATCTTAAGATGAATCCTCAGAAATGCAAGTTCAGGTTGATAAGCCACTTATGTTGGTCATTTGCTTACCAGTTCAGGCTTATGACCAAATCCTTCCAAGCAAACAGCTATTCTTGAGATGCCAGCTCCAAGCCCTACAATGTTTTCTTGGCATGGTTAACTATCTAGGCAAGTTCATTCCAGACTTAAGCCAACTAGCAGCACAACTTAGAAAGCTGACATGTAAATATGTATCCTGGTCAAGGTTGGAATAGCACCAAAGAGCATTTGATGTCCTGAAACAGATAATTTCCAGTCCACCAACCTACAGACTACTATGATGTTCACAAACCAGTTACTCTTTCTTGTGATGCTTTGAAATGTGGTCTTGGTGCAGCTATTCTTCAAGAGGGTCAACCTGCTGCCTATGCATCTAGATCTCTAACCCAAACTGAAATGCAGTATGCTCAGAGAAAGAACTTTTGTCAATTGTGTTTTCTTGTTTGAAGTTCCATGATTATATTTATGGTAGACCTATCTAGATTGAAACAGATCACCAACCCTTAGTCACTGTTTTGAGAAAGCCTATGCATACAGCTCAAACCAGATTGCAAAGTATGATGTTGAGATTACAGAAGTACAATTTCAGTCTTGTCTACACAAAAGGCAAACTTCTTTATCTTGCTGGTACTTTACCCAGATCACCCAGAAATACCACTGAACAACATAATAATGAGAATCTTGATTTTGAAGTCATGGAAGTGATACATTTTTCTTCCATGCATCTTGATGAGCTTAGAAATCACACAGCCATAGATCCAGTTTTACAGAAGCTCAACCATTTTATTAATTAAGGATGGCCATCAAAGCAATCTAGTTTGCCTCAAGAAGTGCAACCTTATTTTCTATACAGAGAAGAGATTTTGTCTGACAATGGTATCGTCATGAAAGGTCTAAAATGATTGTTCAAAAGTCCTTGCAGAGTATATTACTATATTGCATCATCGTGTCCTATATGTAATAGTACAAAGCCACATCAACAGAAGGAACCACTTCAGCTAAACCAGACTTCTGAGCTAACTTGCTTAACAGTATTAGCGAAAAACCAAAAATAAACCAGTAAAGAGAAAAACGAGGTCATTGTCAGAAAAAAAGTAACTCAACAAGAAAGATCCTTAACGCGATTTATTCCAAAAGAAAAACAAAGCGTTTTCGCCACAGAGTACTTTGGCTTCTTCAGAGGAAATGTAAAATAAAGCACACACACTCCAAATATATCGGAACATTCAGGAAGTGACATCTTCCTGTTTCCTAAGATGCATCAATTATAAAATTGCAAGTTTATACAGAAGTGTAAACATGTACCACAATACACATCCTTTCTAACCATAAAGAATTGTTAAAATTTTATAAAAAACATATGTGTAAAAAACATATATAAAAGCATGTATTGTAAAATACATTAAGGAATAGAAGGGACCAACTAAGCTATATATTTAAAAGTATGACATACAAATTACAAGTAAGTACTTTATCAGACTTTTACAAAGTAAGTTATATGTAAAAAGTTGTTTTTCTAAAACGGCAAACATTCATAGGTCAAATTTGTTTCACATCAAAGATGTGAAAAAGAAAAAAAAAAATATATATATATATATATGGCAGTGCCGGTTTGTTTCTAGCACAAGTTAGGTTTCATATATAAGGACTCAAACATACACCTACCATAAAAGACACTATAATTTTCAACGCTGTTTTTATTATTCAGAATAACAGTCATAATACCTTGCTAAAAACAGTTTTTTGGAGTTTAGCCACTAGTTTATCTAAGGTAACTTCTAAGTTTTAAAACAGGGGCAATATTGCAGTTACTATTCAAGCCAGGATGTCTAAACGCGTCAAGGCGTAACTGCCATTCTAATTCCCGATTCTCTAGGATTAACGAAAAAGGGCCACCCCTCATTTTCAGTGGTACTTGGTCAATGGCCATGAACTGGAAACTATGACCTGGATTTAGACCTATATGTTTTGCCAGTGCGTTGTCGCACTTATCGTTCCTGATGGCATACATGTGTTCATACATTCGGTCTCGGACTCTACGGTCCGTTTTTCCGATGTAGAACGCTTGGCAACAAACACACATGGCAATATATATGATAGATTTACTTTCACAGTTAAGAGTGAAATGAATATGGTACTTCTTATCCCTGACCATAAATGTTTCGCCTGTTCTGACACTATTGCACAGTTTACAAAAACCGCATTTAAACATACCTCTCCTTTTATGAAATGTATTTTGCGGTACATCTCTCTGTACTAGTTCCTTAAGGTTGTGTGATCTCTTAAAGATAAACCTAGGTCTACTACCTAGTTTTTCAGCCAAAAATGAGTTTGAAGAAATGAAGTGCCAGTTTTTACATATTATGGCCAAGATCCCTCTAGAGTTTCTACTGAAAGTCGTAATGAAACTCAAAGAGAAATCACATTCTTCACCCAGGGTTGTAGATGTAACTATCTCACCCTCATTCAAGTTGGTCTCAATTGGTACAATATCACAAATAGGGTCAGAATGTGTCAAGTCCTGTTGGGTTAATAAAGGTTTATAAAAACCATTTATTCTCTTAGTTGTCACTTCTTCAACAAGGTCTAATAACATTTGGTCAGGGTATCCCCGGTTACTGAACATTTCTCTCAATAATTCACATTCCTTAGTGAAATCAATCAAAGTACTGCACATTCTTCCTGCCCTCACTAGTTGTCCTTTTACAATAGACCGTTTCTGTTGATACGGGTGGAAACTGGAGAAGTGCAGGAAAGAATTGCAGTATGTGGACTTTCTAAATACTGTTGACGTCAGTCCTCCACTTAAGGGGTCCTTTACTAACCTGACGTCAAGGTAATCGATCTCACATGTTGAAAATTTGGATGTGAATTTCAAGAATTCAGTTGTTGAATTCATAGTTTCAACAAAACCTGCAGCTTCTAATTCCGAGCCCCTGAACAAGATAAAAATATCGTCCAGGAACCTGGTATAGAACATTACTGGTTCCATAATCCCAGGGATCTTCCTTAGTATATTGGCCTCCCAGTACCCCATGACATAGTTTGCTACTACTGCTCCACAAGGGGAGCCCATCGCTACACCACATTTTTGAAGGAAGAAGTCACCATTAAAGGTGAAATAATTGGAAGTCAGAACAATATCAAGTATTTCCGTTACTAAGTCTACTTCCACCCTTGAAGCCCCAAAGGTCTGTAGCATGGAACCTATCCACTCTACCGCTTCCTGATGCGGTATACAAGTGTAAAGGTCTACCACATCTATGGTTAGAAAGTTATTTTCTCCATTATGTGGGATACCATTGATGTTTCCAAGGAAGGACCACGAATCTTTACATATACTAGGAATTGCCTTAATGTATTTGTCCAAGATGTTAGTTATAAGTTTTGAACAGGGGTATGTGATGGACAACCTCCCATCTATCAAAGCCCTCATAGGTGGGTTACTAATGCTCTTATGAATCTTAGGGATTCCAAACATGACAGGTATTTTAGGACAATTAATGTCGATATAGTTATACAAGTCTATGTCAATTTTTCCAGACAGGAATAAGTCCCTAAAGTAACCCCAAATTCTCTGAATTTGACCATTCACCTCACTTTTGGAAGACTTTATATAAGCATCAGTGTCTAACACTCTAGCCATCTTCTCGTTGTATGTAAGGTTGTCAAATAAGACCAGGCCCCCTCCCTTGTCAGGTTTTATTAATCGTACAGGTAAACGGCAAAACTCGTCCAGTAACATAAGTTGCTCCTTGGAAATGTTTGAGTTGCCTTTATTTACCCTGTCATTATTGTTATTAGCGAGATGCCTGAAATCTACTTCACATATGTTCTCAAAAAGTTGTAGTTCTGTATGCAATGGTGGATTGAAGACGCTAGCTAATCTCAAGGTCGGACTGATAGAAATGAAACGAGAAACTTTAACAACAGACCTGAGGAGATAATTCCAGGTCTACCTGATTTGGGAGGATGGTTATTGGACACTGCTAATTTGGCGTTTGGGCAACAAGGTATGCTGTCTAGCAATGATGCATTAAATAACAGAAATGTATGTTTAGCAGACAAACTGAAATTGTTCGATTCCAAACTGCTTAAATTAAAAAAATTGCAGTTGGAATCGGCTTACTTTAAGCAATGTGTTAGTGAGAACTTAATACCTAAAGGGTTACGGAACAGCTTTGTACCATCAGGCCTAATAACTGATCAGGCTTTTTTTACGGATTTGGAAGCACTTTTCCAACAGCAGGGTGTACAACTGTTGGAACTCATTATTAAGTATTATGCACAACATATTGATTTATTAATGGATGAAATCAACAGTTTGGACAACGATATAAAACTAGACTTGGACTTTACTAGGTATAAATTTGACTATGGCAGGATTTTATCTAGTAATGACACGTTGTTACTTAAATTAAAAGCTAATAAAAATAAAAAATTGGTTAGGGACAGGGAAGCTTACTCCAACAAATGTGCTTATCCTAAACTGAAGGGACTTAACACCACCCGACCAACTCCTGTGAGTGAAAGCCAGACGTCCGATAGAGTGGATGACAGGAGTGGACTTGATGATATAATTGAGGAGAACAATGAGAGTCATAGTAGTATAGGTCCAAGACGAAGTAATAGAATAAAAGGCTTCACTAGAAATAATGCAGGGCCCGGCAATAATCAGTACAATTCAGGTGGCAATAATAATGTAGTTAACCACAGTAATGGTAATAATTTTTTAGGCCAACGCAACAGCAGGCCTTATACGAACAGGAGAAAGAACTAACATCGGCCTTTGAGTCTGATCGACCTTTGGCTGATTTTCCATCTCCCTCACCAATTGTTCATGTTTCCCCGGTTATACTTACTAATATGAACAGAGATTTTAAGATTTATAACTTCTCTGATGTCATTCTTGATAAGCAACTAATAGAACTATTAGCTTTTGGTAATTCCTTTGTCCCAAGTAAATCTGGGAGTATTGCTAAGGAAATCATAGAACTAAAATGTTTTGTGAGGAAAATGAACTTAAAGTTAGTATTTAACCAACAAAATAATGGGGATAATGTAAATATTGGAGGGTGTGGTGATGGACTGCCGACCTTGAGATTAGCTAGCGTCTTCAATCCACCATTGCATACAGAACTACAACTTTTTGAGAACATATGTGAAGTAGATTTCAGGCATCTCCCTAATAACAATAATGACAGGGTAAATAAAGGCAACTCAAACATTTCCAAGGAGCAACTTATGTTACTGGACGAGTTTTGCCGTTTACCTGTACGATTAATAAAACCTGACAAGGGAGGGGGCCTGGTCTTATTTGACAACCTTACATACAACGAGAAGATGGCTAGAGTGTTAGACACTGATGCTTATATAAAGTCTTCCAAAAGTGAGGTGAATGGTCAAATTCAGAGAATTAGGGGTTACTTTAGGGACTTATTCCTGTCTGGAAAAATTGACATAGACTTGTATAACTATATCGACATTAATTGTCCTAAAATACCTGTCATGTTTGGAATCCCTAAGATTCATAAGAGCATTAGTAACCCACCTATGAGGGCTTTGATAGATGGGAGGTCGTCCATCACATACCCCTGTTCAAAACTTATAACTAACATCTTGGACAAATACATTAAGGCCATTCCTAGTATATGTAAAGATTCGTGGTCCTTCCTTGGAAACATCAATGGTATCCCACATAATGGAGAAAATAACTTTCTAACCATAGATGTGGTAGACCTTTACACTTGTATACCGCATCAGGAAGCGGTAGAGTGGATAGGTTCCATGCTACAGACCTTTGGGGCTTCAAGGGTGGAAGTAGACTTAGTAACGGAAATACTTGATATTGTTCTGACTTCCAATTATTTCACCTTTAATGGTGACTTCTTCCTTCAAAAACGTGGTGTAGCGATGGGCTCCCCTTGTGGAGCAGGAGTAGCAAACTATGTCATGGGGTACTGGGAGGCCAATATACTAAGGAAGATCCCTGGGATTATGGAACCAGTAATGTTCTATACCAGGTTCCTGGACGATATTTTTATCTTGTTCAGGGGCTCGGAATTAGAAGCTGCAGGTTTTGTTGAAACTATGAATTCAACAACTGAATTCTTGAAATTCACATCCAAATTTTCAACATGTGAGATTGATTACCTTGACGTCAGGTTAGTAAAGAACCCCTTAAGTGGAGGACTGACGTCAACAGTATTTAGAAAGTCCACATACTGCAATTCTTTCCTGCACTTCTCCAGTTTCCACCCGTATCAACAGAAACGGTCTATTGTAAAAGGACAACTGGTGAGGGCAGGAAGAATGTGCAGTACTTTGATTGATTTCACTAAGGAATGTGAATTATTGAGAGAAATGTTCAGTAACCGGGGATACCATGACCAAATGTTATTAGACCTTGTTGAAGAAGTGACAACTGAGAGAATAAATGTTTTTTATAAACCTTTATTAACCCAACAGGACTTGACATATTCTGACCCTATTTGTGATATTGTACCAATTGAGACCAACTTGAATGAGGGTGAGATAGTTACATCTACAACCCTGGGTGAAGAATGTGATTTCTCTTTGAGTTTCATTACGACTTTCAGTAGAAACTCTAGAGGGATCTTGGCCATAATATGTAAAAACTGGCACTTCATTTCTTCAAACTCATTTTTGGCTGAAAAACTAGGTAGTAGACCTAGGTTTATCTTTAAGAGATCACACAACCTTAAGGAACTAGTACAGAGAGATGTACCGCAAAATACATTTCATAAAAGGAGAGGTATGTTTAAATGCGGTTTTTGTAAACTGTGCAATAGTGTCAGAACAGGCGAAACATTTATGGTCAGGGATAAGAAGTACCATATTCATTTCACTCTTAACTGTGAAAGAAAATCTATCATATATATTGCCATGTGTGTTTGTAGCCAAGCGTTCTACATCGGAAAAACGGACCGTAGAGTCCGAGACCGAATGTATGAACACATGTATGCCATCAGGAACGATAAGTGCGACAACGCACTGGCAAAACATATAGGTCTAAATCCAGGTCATAGTTTCCAGTTCATGGCCATTGACCAAGTACCACTGAAAATGAGGGGTGGCCCTTTTTCGTTAATCCTAGAGAATCGGGAATTAGAATGGCAGTTACGCCTTGACGTTTAGACATCCTGGCTTGAATAGTAACTGCAATATTGCCCCTGTTTTAAAACTTAGAAGTTACCTTAGATAAACTAGTGGCTAAACTCCAAAAAACTGTTTTTAGCAAGGTATTATGACTGTTATTCTGAATAATAAAAACAGCGTTGAAAATTATAGTGTCTTTTATGGTAGGTGTATGTTTGAGTCCTTATATATGAAACCTAACTTGTGCTAGAAACAAACCGGCACTGCCATATATATATATATATTTTTTTTTTTCTTTTTCACATCTTTGATGTGAAACAAATTTGACCTATGAATGTTTGCCGTTTTAGAAAAACAACTTTTTACATATAACTTACTTTGTAAAAGTCTGATAAAGTAGTTACTTGTAATTTGTATGTCATACTTTTAAATATATAGCTTAGTTGGTCCCTTCTATTCCTTAATGTATTTTACAATACATGCTTTTATATATGTTTTTTACACATATGTTTTTTATAAAATTTTAACAATTCTTTATGGTTAGAAAGGATGTGTATTGTGGTACATGTTTACACTTCTGTATAAACTTGTAATTTTATAATTGATGCATCTTAGGAAACAGGAAGATGTCACTTCCTGAATGTTCCGATATATTTGGAGTGTGTGTGCTTTATTTTACATTTCCTCTGAAGAAGCCACAGTACTCTGTGGCGAAAACGCTTTGTTTTTCTTTTGGAATAAATCGCGTTAAGGATCTTTCTTGTTGAGTTACTTTTTTTCTGACAAGGACCTCGTTTTTCTCTTTAACAGTATTAGCCACTGACATTTTCAAATGAAATGGTCAACATTACTTGGTGTTAGTAGACTCTTATTCTAATTAGTTCAAAACTGACCTACTTCATAACCTAGCATCCAATACTGTCATTACTAAGATGAAATATCATTTTGCAGTCCATGGCAGTCCACACAAAGTTATTTCTGACAATGGCACACAGTTTACTAGCCATCAGATCAAAAGATTTGCTGAAGAATGGGACTTTATCCATGTTACGAGTAGTCCTGAGTACCCATAGTTAAATGGTTTGGCAGAGCAGGCAGTTCAAAGCATAAAACAGTTAACATAGAAGTCAAAATGAGACAATAGTGATGTTTCCTTAATCTCTTGAATTTCAGAAATATTTCTCATGATAAACATATTGGTTCACCTGCCTAGAGACTTATTGAGACAAACCAGAACCACATTACCAGTAATCAGTAGTTTACTGGTTCCAAGTGCTAAGAATAACAGGTCAGTGAATGCCCATCTTATTAAGATAATTCCAGCAAACCACTCAATCCATTGCGTGAAGGAGAGACAATGAGAATGCAAATATGCAAAGGTTATGATTGCATTGGAGTCATGAAAATTGTTTGTCCAGAGCCGAGATCATACTTTGTGAAATCACAAGGAGTAGAGTTAAGGTGGAATCAGAAAAATGTTATGCTGGTGTCCAAGCCTGTACCAAAGCACCTAGCCTGTGAGAAAGACTCTTTATCTCAGAGTGAATTATCCAGTGGTCCAGCTCCAGAGGACATTACAGGAGATATCCCTGTTCCTCAGATGAATCCCAAAATTCCTGATGCAAATTGTTCACCAATGACTGTCTCTGTTGCTAACACAGTTCTGATTACTATATTACTAGATCAGGTAGGCATTTCCAGACCATGTTACAAATACATGCCAACCTGGACATGAACATTGTGTTTGTTTCTTATGTCTATATTATTGCATGTCTTATCCCAATGTCATTTCATTAAGGGCAATCTATTTAAGAGGGAGGATGCAGATCAGTATATTTGTACAGCTTTAAGAAGCTTTCTAGGGGCTTGTACAATTATATAAATACTGAGCATGTGTGAGCCTGACTGCCATTTGGTAGTTAGCTGTTGAGATGTATGGATGTATGTCTGTGTAGTCTGTCTGTTAATCAGTTTGTTTATATTTTGTAATGCTGCTATCCATTCTGATGTGCTTTTATGTAATAAAGCATATAAACGATCTACCCCGAATGTTTATCATCTATACTAGTGAGGGACAAGCAACAGTTTGTATGTCACACACACCTTCAGTACAACTACTGGCATGATTTGGCTTGTAAATAAAGTGATTTATAGAGCATCTGTGAACAGAGATGAGAATTCAAATCCTCTGAGGGCTGTAGGCTTCATTTCTTGCTTGTTTGCTTCCATTCTGCAAGTGTAAAACAATCACCTGCTATATCCCTCACTGATACCTTCAATGTGATTGCCACCATGGTTCAGCTTATAACTTAAGTGATTTGTAGAGTGTTAGCAAACAGAGTGGAGGATTCAGATCCACTCAGGTCAAGTTGCTTTTTTATGCATCCATTCTTGAAATGTGTAGCAATCACCTACTGCATACTTCACTGAAATCTTTAATGCAACTGCTTGTGTGGCCCAGTTTGTAAATAAAGTATTTCACAGAATGTCAGCAAAGAGGTTATTTAGTTCAAATACAATCAGAGTTGTGCTTGTGATTTTTCAAATACATTTACAATGGTCTATACTAGAACATCGAAGTTTCAAAACTTCGAATGTTCTAATATCGACCCCTATTCAGCAAAAGCTGAAAATATCGAAGCAACAGAAAACCAAATTTTTTCCTAAGGAAAGAATTCAGTTCTCCATTTCTGTTGCTTCAGTATTTTCAGCACTGTGGTGGAAAGTTACGGGTCGGATTCAGGTAAGTGTGCGATTGAGTGCGGGTTAGGTTAGTTAGGGTTTGGGTGCGGGTTAGGTATATGTGTGATTGTGTACACATGAGGGTTAGGGCGGGTTAGGTGAGTTAGGGTTAAGGCGTGGGTCAGGTAAGTGTGCAATTGTATGAATGCGAGGGTTAGGGCGGGGTAGGTGAGTTAGGGTTAGGGCGCAGGTGAGTGTGCAATAGTGATGGACGTTACGATTAGGGTTTGGGTTAAGGTAAGTGGATAGTTAGTGGTGAGTGTATAGTTTAGTGTATTGTTAGGTGTAATATTTTAGGTGTATGTGTGTGGATTGCTGTTTGTTTGGTGGGCTTGTGTTGTGTGTATGTGTTTTGGAACAGCAAAATTTTTCCCTAGGAAAAAAATTACTATTCTGTATGTTCGATGTTTTTAGCTTTCGCTGAATAGGGGTCAATATTAGAACATTCGAAGTTTTGAAACTTCGATGTTCTAATATAGACCCCATTTGCATTATAGTATAGGTGCAGCAATCAAACTCTGCTGATGTCATAACTGGTTTCATTTGATAAATCGCATTACTTTTCTTTACCTCACCTAGCCAGTGTGTTTTTCACATTTTTTAACTTCAAGTACTTCCGATTTCTAGCTGTGTGTACATCTTATATGCTCGTCTCCATTTAAATTGTGCATCCCTGGATTTGTCATCATTTCATCTTGCAGTGTTGTGTCCATTGCATGTAAGTTTCTGTGGCCCTACTACTGCCTCTACTTTCCCACATTAGGTTTGCTTCATATATTTCCTTCCACAACAGTTTCTCTGTATATATGTATCCCTGAGTTACAAAAAAAAATCATCACACAGGAATTAATAACTGTGTGAGTAATTTCATGTCAACTATCCTAGTGGCTCATGTTCACTTGGTATTTACTACAAGCACTTGTACTTTACTCTGTGAGAGAGTTGACCCAACACAAGCTTTCTATGAGACCTTACTGCAGCAATAGCTCTCAACCTCTTAAGAGGGCAATGTGGAACACAGACCCTAGAAATGTGTGACAAATGGTCAAAATATGAAACACCCTATTTTTGCACTACACAAACCCACACCTCTTACAAAGGGTCTAGCTGAAGTTGGCTTTCTGCCAGAAGAAGTAAGTTAAGGGAATCCCGTACATTTGTGACAAGAGTGCAGTTTATTTGAGGCTTGCTTCAATCTACATTTTCTTCACAATAGTGCATAAAACATTTTCATTTCAGCTTATTGTAAAACCCATAATTCATGTACAAAGTCAAGTATAAACCTTTCTACTTGGCCAAAACTGAGACTGCAGTGCAATTATGAACTGCACTGTAATTCTCTTAACAAGTTACTGGAACATAAAAATAGACCTACATTTGTCACATAATAAGCATATCACCGAAAATGGCATCAGTCTATCCCCCAGATTTACTAATCTTCCGTGTAAGACTAGATTAGTCTTACACAGAAGCGCCGGTGTAAGAGTATGATGGCAGTGCGTCATGCATATTAATGAGGGCATGCTGCCTCAACTCTAAAGCTTACACGGAGCATGGATGAGTGTAGGGGACGTGTTGGACTGCCGAGCAGTCCAAAAATCCACAGCCCTGCAAAGAAGAAATCCCGCAATTTCGAGTTACATGAGTGAATCCGCTCACATGTGTACAATGTAACACTACACTCCCCCATATGTTAAACAACTTACAAAATTAAAAATAAAAATAATTTATTTTTTTTTCTTCCGATATAGCTGCTCGTAGTTGCGCGGGATTGCACAGGTTTGCCCACTGCTTAGCTACAGTTAGCAGCTTAGACACCAGAAGAGGATAATAAGAAAAATATATGCAAATTAAGCAGCATAGTGATAGTGTAGTGGTTAGAGCCTTCGCACAAAGAGGAGGCATTCCCGGTTTGAGTCCCACTACTGCTCGTTCCATTTTCTAAGGGAAATCTGTATACAAAAATATTTCCTGACATTTTTTATGTATAAGTTTTGTAAAAAGCATTGAAATGTTAAATGTAGTAGTGAACGAATTTTATATATATATATATATATATATATATGAAGGTGAAATGGTTATGCATTCTGAGGCACGAGTACCCTATGGTAAGCAATATAAAGCACTGCTAAGCACATTTCACCATTATTGAGCATATTTAAATACAGTTGTGCGTAGCTCCGCACCGCGCTAACCAGCACAATGTTGTGCAACGTCGGGCAAAGTCGGGCAAAGCTGAGCAAAGTCGGGTAAACACGCTCACACCTGCTTTACTGGTTCTTAACCAGTCAGGTCTGCCCAGCAGGAAAATAAAAAGCAGTGACAAAGCTCGAACTAAGGATACTGTGCACTATAGTCACAGTACTTAACCACTAAGCCATGACAGCATTTCACAAACATGCACTTTCAACAGACACATATCTATCAAAGGAATTTTAAACATTGCCAACATCAGCTAAGCAGGCGTGCCTACAGCTGTTTTTCCAAAACTGGCCAATCACAAATAAGTGCAGGAAATGAGGCATATTTAAGTTCCACAGGCGGGAATACTTGCTATAACTGGTTGTAACATCCTTCTGCAGTCAGCATGGCTGGTGTTGGTGAAGGCACTCGATTTAGAGCTCAATGTTGGGGCATCCAGGAGTCCATAATTATGGTTTGGCTCCTTGTCCACAATCATGAGGAAAGGTTCTTGCGGGGCCAGTACCAGGGTACCCAATATAAAATGGAGGCTTGGAACAGTCTTGCCCGTGATCTCACCAGTGCCACTGGTGTTGCTCAGACTGATGAGCAGGTCAGGCACCATTATTCTGACCTGAAGCAATGTAGGGAGGATCAGCTGGACCAGTGGATCCAGGAATCCTGTACGATGCGTAATGCCCCAGTATTGAGTAAGTAGCCATTATATTAAGTAGTTAAGAATTGCTATGCTTGTCTATACTATGGATAGGTATGTCTCAATATCACTGCATTTACTTCACAGCTGCAGGTGACTGGGCTATGAACCAGCAAGCCCATGAAGATAGGCTGCAAAGGCTGTGTCATGAGGCAGGTTAGTAATTATTTTGCATGTACCGTTATATAAAATAAATGAGAGAGCCTTCAAAAAGTCATTTAACCCAATAAATAAAGGTGTAATAATCCTTTAATAAATGTATGATTCATGGAGTGCGTCTGTGTCATTTTCTTTGATATGCTGTTGTACTGTTGTATTCTACAAATAGTAGTGTTGTATTAAGCAGTGTCAACCCACACTTGGGTAGGCCCATATAACGTGGATGAAGGGAGTGCCAGAAGCTTGTATGCATATGTACAGCCCTCAACTGTTGGTTCATGGCCATCATGTACTGGGTTAATCTGTCACATGAGTAGCTTGGTATTGTGTTCCCCAGAAATGTCAGTGTGTTGCCAGAAATGTAGGGAGCTGTTAACATATAACTGATACTTTCACCTGAACATATCTAGATGATTATATGAAAGTAGATCTGTCAGTGGACCATCTTAGCAATAGTGTGTGTGAGTAACTCTCAAAATATGTTGCAGTAACATCTGCATCTGATACAGCTCATGTATATAATGATCTAGCAAAATCCAATTGCACAATATAAGGACATTGGGTAGTGTAATAATACATGTAATGGACATATAACTGCAGTTAATAGGAATGTATTGAAAACTAGAAGGATATATAAGTTGTTAATTGAGCTATCTTTTCCCACCCTACTGTATGTGCATAAAAAAATGCAAATCCACACCTCAATCGGTATGTCAAATCTCAAAACATTTGTTGGGACATATGTCCTATTGGTTTATAAATATTTGCATTTATTTCTATGCATGTGCCCTGTTAAAATATCACAATATTGGTGGCCTGTTGCCATCAATTCAACCTGCATGCTGTTGTAATATCCATTATTGTTCTATATATGCATGTGTTATGCTTGCTTTTCAACTGTTGAAAATCTGGTGTGTTGGTTTAATGGGACTACTTCTGCATGCTGTTATAACTAATTGGGAATGCTTTTGACTGTTACTAACCCATATCTTTATTAAACTCTCCAAAACATAGTTCGTATGGGAAGGCCAGTCCCAGCGGACCCACCTGTCCTACTTCAGCTGGCCATGGCACCTGGTACCAGCAGATCTGGTGCCCAGCCTGAGATCTCCTCCTCTGTTGGCCCTATGCCACCTTTGGGTGGAAGCAATGCAGTGGATGGGACTCGGCCCCCCCATGCAAGCGTGGGTGGAGGGGCACCTATCACCCTTCGAACGGTCCAGGCTGTGGTGCGTAGAGAGATTGAATGTTCTGTTGCAGAACCTCTACGCCAGCTTGAGGCCCGAGTGGACGAACTCCTGGGTCAGCCTCCCCCTCCTACTCAGCCCTCAGCACAGCCACCCTCTGGGCCATGAAGATGCAGTGGTGACTGCCCATGGGTGAGGACCTCAGTCTCACTGTTTCCATCTGGGGGCTCATGGGCTTGCGATTTCCAAACAACCCTCCCCTCAAAGGTGTTCACCCACCACATGTGCCATATACTGTCCCTGTATGCGTCTTGTTTGTCTTGTCTGTTTACCTTCCCAAACTACCTCCAAAATATATCTACTTCCCCTACCCCACATTCCACTCTCACCTGAAAAAAAAGGGCAATCTGCTCCCCAAAAAAAAAAAATTATGCCCCATACATAGCTGCCCATTTTGCACACATGTCCACTGGACACATGAAATGTTATTTAATTGAAATTACAACATACTTTGTTGTCCCCACCCCTCTCTCAGGGGTTGAAGGGTTCATATCTACCTCCATATTTATTGCATATGCACAGCTGTTGCTGTTGAAGAAATGGGCAGCTATGGACCTTCCCTACACCCGTCCTGCACATCCCAAGCTATTTTCCATACTGTCTTTCCCTCTTTGTGCCCCATTTTCACCACTTTCCTATTTCCCCATTTTTCTTTTCTTTCAAAGAAATTATCGCGGGGGTGAGCGGGAGTAAGCACTGTTAAGCAGTAGTGAGCGGGTCTGCATGGGTTTACGCTTGTTTGTGCTTGGCTAAGCAATGCTAAGCATTGCGCAAACCTGTGCAGCCCCGCTTACACCTGCTTAAAAGTGCCTTAGTCACTCTATATGTGAGGGCCCTTGTTCTGCTCAGGAGCAAAATAAAACACCTCTGTAAGTCTCGAACCCCGGACATTGCACACACTACACAACATGAAGTACCACTAAGCCACAGTAGATATACATCAAGTTGGTGCTTAAATAATTATATCATGCATCAGAATGAGTGAATGTAAAGGAAAATTAGGAATACCATACCACACATGGTACCTACCTATGAACCTATAAAAATCTTGATGATTGGATGGGTAATAGGAAATTCACCCCGGGGATCACTTCTGTGGTTCTGCTTGACAGGGGCACAGGAAAATAATTTTCTTCAGTGGTGAAAGCCAGGGTACCTTTTTGGCTAGGCTTGTACAGGCCCTAGGGCCAATAGCCTAGTACCTACCTATGAACCTATGAACCTATGAACAACTTGCTCTGTGGATGTTGACCAACAGTTGTTGTGAGATTACATTATATGACTGTGATAAGTGAAGCAGCCATTCTAGTAGGAAATAATGTTACACCATCACTTTACAACCCCACACAGCATCACAGCAGGACAAACACTGACATATCTGTTTAGGGCAGAGGTCATACCTCTCAACTGTCCTTAATTTTCAGGGATGTCCCTGATTTTGACACAAATTTTAGCTCTGTCCCTCTGAATCCCTCCTAAAACTACTGACTTTGGTCCGAAAGGTGGTGAATTACACTTAATGAATAATGACAATAATTAAGAGTTAGACACTTCTTTTACTTCAGAAAAGGTGTATTAATTCATATACTCTGATTATATCAATGTTTAAACTTAATGGCAACAATATTTTAAAGGTGTCCCTGATTGTCCCTGACTTGTTCTTGACTTTTCCCTGATTCTGTTCAAATATGTACCTGATTGGTTGAGAGGTCTGGCAGAGGCAGAAACACAGAGGCATATTAGCCTTTCTGCTGTTACACACTGTGCAAATAGCTTTGGAAGGAGTTTTGGAAGCATACCCTTATGTAGGAACACAACACTGAAATACAAATGGATGTAGCCATGTACTGGTAGCAACCAACTGTAAGAATGCCATTGACCTATTGCTGAAAAGACCTGTGTGATGCACAGACAAAAAATAACAGGCTATTCTCTGGCTATCATGTGGATAGGTCCACAGCTGGGAGTTACGCAGACAGACTACTTGCATTGATAAACTAGCATGTACACAGCAACCCTGTAAGTCCAGCAAGTTAAAATCTACACAATACTACTTACGCTCTCTGTACTTCTGCAACCCTTCCCAAATGTAGAATATGCCTGTGTGTGCAGGGTCTACCAAGGATGTAGGTAAGCATACTCACAGTACTGAAATGTGTCCAGTTATTCTGAGCAGCTCGTGCTAATGTCAACACTAAAAAAGCTCAAACTGTTTAAAGCTGAGTAAATGAATATTCACAGTATAGCAGTTCACAAACAATTCTTGTGCCAAATGAATACATCTCTATAACTAGCTTTGTATGGCAGTTAATTGTAACAGTTGAAAAGAAAGTACATCTTTCCATGTATCTTGGGGTAGCATTTTGAGGGGTGAGTACATTTCTACACTGACAAGTGGGTACTGGAAGCAGCAACATTAGGTCTGAGTACAAAATGTAAATCTCTGGCTACACCCCTGGCTTCTGATATAAGAACTATACCAACCTTCTGTCTTAAACAATGATGTCCAATCCAAACAAGGATGATCTCCATTTTGGAAAGCTGAAAGGGCCACGCATACATGAGTCAGCAATTTATAGTACTGGGTTGCTATGACAGTGATTACTGCAATAACTACACAGCAGGCTACATGCAATTAACAAATGGTAACCACTAATTGGTGCAGAGGCCATCACATGCTCATGTGCAAATTCCTACAAAAGCAGGCTGCAATCTCTGCCAACAAACTCAATCACTCTATTGCAGAGACCGCCAGAGAGAGAGAGAGAGAGACAGAGACACAGAGAGAGAGAGAGAGAGAGAGAAAAGGAAAAATAAATATTACCAAATTATACAAAGGAAAGGTATGTAACACATATGTATTTACTGGCATGTAGTAGATGTTATTGAAGAATAGTCTATATAATGTGAAAAATTAATATGTAGCAGCAGTACTTCTTTATGCACAGATGTTCTGCTTAACTACTGCTATGGACAATACTGTGTGTACCTGTGGGCAGTGGGACATACCTGTGAAATGTGTAGCTCAGCATTAAATGTCAAAGATCTGATCCATGTTATCTGTGTTCTGTACAGTAGTGTGGCCAGTGGCTGTTGGGGGGATTAGCGCTGACATTATATAAACATGGGTGTGACAGAACAATACATGCATGATAGTCATATTAAAGTGTAGCTTAGCATTGGTAACTGCCGTAGCAGTCTAGTATGCTTATCTAGCATATGTTGCCATATATACCCCCCCTAATGTTAGTCTGTGTTCATATGTGAAATCTGTTTGTATTGCAGCAAGGCCCAACAGTTCAGCTGTGAAATCCAGGGACTTACAACAGTGTTGACCATGTGTGTGCATGCCACACACATACGGAGAAATATATATGTGTCATATATATTCACATCTGTATATGTGCATAGAGCAAGGGACATATTGCAACTGTTTGCGAAGGGGGTAGATATATATGTTGGTGAAGGTTAGTACGCCCATATTTGTATGTAGGCTTTAGTGTGTGACAAACAAGACAGCATACAGTGCTGGTATGTGACATGTGGTGGTTAAACACTGTGGGTGGTTTGTTCAGTTTGCAATGTTAAAGCCAGTAAGGCCTGCTAAAGCTACCTGGGCTGTGAACACCTTTGATGCATTTATCACAAGACTGTGTGATTTTATTACATTACTGTGCACCTTACATCCTTTGCATAATTGATATTCTCACTATGAAAGGTGAAATGCATATGTGCCTACATATATATGTATATTTAGACAAATAGATGTGTATATGTATATATATATATATATATATATATATATATATATATATATATATATATATATTGTTATATATACTCATACACACCTACATCTACTTGTTGCAATAGATTCTCTGCACTGTTGACTGACTGTGATGGTCAATATGTTTGTGAATACGTCAAAGATATGTATCTGTATGATAGCTTAGTGGGAAACTGTTTATGTTATGGTATTATGGGTCCTTGCTTTGATCCTAGCAAAAGCTGTGTATTATGTTGCTAGGCAGAACAAGTGCTATTGAATACAGTGTGATTAAATCCCTTGGTTTTAACTAGGGTGTGTCATTGGAGGCTAAAGCAGTACATCTATGATTATTGATTGGTACTGATGTTGAATGTAAATCCTGTGTATACTGTAGTACTAATTGAAGCTCTGGGCCTGTACAGCAAAGTATGGTGTAGTTCACATTGCTTGTATCCACTGTTTTGTGTAGTCTCTGTATTATTCACAGATTACATTTCTAAGATTAAGGTTGTGTAAGTACTGACACACAGTACTGTATAGTACACACTGAAAGCTTATCTGGGTTGTCATACTTTTGTGTCCTGTAATTATGTCTGATGTGTGTGTGGGTATGTCTATAACATGTCCTTTAACATATGCATGGCAATACATATAAATTCATATCTAGCAACATTCATAGTGTACTACAGCAGTATGTGACCTATATTCCCAATTGTGCACATATTTTGGCCATGGGTTTGACATTAACAAGTTGTGTGGTATAATAGTAATATGTTTACTGGACCTTACACTGATTGTGATGGATGATATATTTCTTTACACATTAGCTTGATGTATATCTGCTGTGGCTAGGTGGTGCATCGTGTTGCATACAGTGTGCCAGGTACTCTTGTATAGTCTTATATAGTGATTTTATTTTGTTGCTGTGCAGAACATGGTTCATTAGATAGAGAGTGAGCAAGGCACTTTCAGGCAGTTGTGAGGTGAGCAGTGATAAGTGGCAGTTACAGTGTTTCACTCTCTGTTAGCTTATAGGTTGCTATATATGGCAGTTCAGTGATATCTGCATTGTATAATGTTAAATGTGCCATATGACTTGCTCAGACATATTTTTGGATTTATGTTTTCCAGGGATCATGGCCCACCACAGGAACCCGAGTTACAGTAGTGCTGAAGATGATATCATTACTAGCAGTATGATTCAGCACTACCATCTCATGTTTTCACGAACCAGCCAGGACCAGCAGGAGCGTACTGCAATGTGGCAAGATGTTGTCTGCAGGGTCAATGAGGTAGGCCTGCATAACCGGACATATGAGCAGGTACGCCACAACTGCAGTGATCTTCTCAGACATGTCCATCAGCATGCCGCTGATGTGCGTAGACAACAGCTTGCAACAGGGGGTGGTGTTAATATCCACCCCCCCCTCACCAGAGTGGAGGAGCTGCTCATGAGCCTGGTGGCACCTGTCCAACAAAAACAGCAGCAGACATACACCATGATGGAGGTTGGAGCCACCCAGCAAGCACCCATGGAGCATGCAGGTACATGGCATAACTGTAGACTACTGTTATCTGTATTGGTAGATCATGCATATGTGAGATGTGGAGTGTGTCGTTCAGAGATGTGGAGCCTGTTGTTGTGCAATACTGATCATGTGGACCATAATCTGTAGCCCTGTGAATGTAAACTGTTGTTGTACTGTAAGATTGCAAACATACAGTAGCAATGCCACAGTTGTGGCCACTGACAAACTGTCTCATCTCTATGTAGGTACCTCTGGGGTGACATCAATGCAGCGGACAGATGCTGGTGAGTGTATTCGAACATTTATTATTGTAAATAAAAACTGCATGTCATAGTTAAGGTGTAGGCCATGTACACATATAACACACCTACCCATAATGCATGCTGTGCATGTTTGGTGTAAGAGCACTCACATCTCACTAATGTGATTAGCTGCCTCAAACACATGCAATACCCAGACCATCTCAAGCAAATGTGGCTAGACTGTAGTGACCATTGGATAGGCACAGTTGATACTCAACATGCACATAACATACACATCTATGTCATCCACAGAGAATTTTAGCATGCTACACATAAAGGATTCCCAAACCCTCTGTAAAGACACAGTCCAGTATCAAAAATCTCATCCACACATTACACATAATATACCTCAGGTAGAGGCCTATCCTGGGGCATTTAAACACTCTGCAACACACTACACATTCATGTCAGGGAATGCTCCTTATTGGCCTCCTTACAAACTCATGCAACAACTGGTTGTGAAATGGTGAATTTAGCCAAGGTAGTACAGTTCCGGCACAGCATGATTAGTGCTGGTTTGTGAAACATTTGTAGCCTTGAGTGACCACCTGATGCTTCACGATGATGGCCTGTGGTACTATACCCCATCCAGTTATTGTAACCACAGTACTACACATAGCTGTCATTGCTACACACCATAATGATGCATGTTTGCACACATATGCACCTCTAAACAGTATGCATACCAATCACCATTTGCACAACTGACACATATATGTCTTGTGATGCTATTGAGTGGCTAGGTCATATGACACATATTGGGTATGTGTAGTATTTAAATATGCAGTTGTGTTTTAGCATGCCATGTCATTGATGAGACTGGCATGTCCACAATATGATCTACACTCACCATAAGTACCGTACATTGCGTATGTGGCCAAATGGTATTCCATCAATTATCCATGCACCACTGATGATGTTGTGTGAATACTCATCATGCATGTGCTAAAAATGTGTCCACAATTATTTGCTAAAGACACAGAGGCTGTAATCAGCATTGGATACCTATCTGACACACAGATACACATCCAGCAATGGTATGTACACCTGTGAGTTATGGTGCACAGTACATCACAGGGTTATGAATACCTGCACAGCAATATTGTGTCCATGTATGCATTGTGTTCCAGGGGAGGGCCATCACCTAATAACAAAACACATGCATCAAAGCCAAGTATACTGTTAGTAACAAGGAATGACTACACTTGCACTGCATGCTGTTGAGCAACACATGTCCTGCATGCTGACATGTGTGATATGACTGTTTTGCTTGTGATACTGTACCCCACCATCACCTGCTATTGTGTATGTTCTGTGATTGCTGGTGTTGTGTGCTTCTGCTTTCGGGAGGAGTGTAATTTTGTGTGTGTGCATGTGTGCATGTGTGCATGTGCGCATGTGGGCATGTGTGCATGTGTGCATGTGTGCATGTGCATGTGTGCATGTATGCATGTGCGCATGTGTGAATGTGTGTATGTGTGAATGTGCGCATGTGTGCATGTGTGCATGTGCGTATGTGTGCATGTGTGCATGTAGTCTAAAATCATGTTCAGGTCTTAAAGTGTGTTTCCTGATTTCCTCTCACAGGTGGCGAGGTGGGGCTGGTTCAGTATAGCAGGGAACCTGATGTCACTGAGACAGACAGTGATCATGAGGATAGGTGTGTTGAGGCATAGGCAGGTTTGTCAGGGTCTGTTGTTGGGCCACCAATTGACAGTACACAAGTCTCCACCCCATCCATGCACACAGTTATACTGCCTGTACATCCATCATCACCGTTGCCCTTAGCTGAGGGACAGTGTATGGTTGGCACTGGCCAGGACAGTGTGGTATCTATGGCACATGTATCAGGACACATCAGCCATAGCCAGATGTCTGGAACGGTACCACATAGGCAGATACCAGGGGTTCTCGTCACAGCACTGCTGGTCATCATGACCTTAGCAGATGTGCCACACCTCTTTCTACCACACACACATGTTCCAGGCTGTCATGGAGTCAGAGACATGAATGAAGTGGTACCCCAGACAGGGGCTAAGGGCACAGAGGGATCATTACACCTCTGTAAATGACAGTATCCATGACCTAGCAGGTGTCATATGTAACTACACTGAGGTCATTGATAGTCGTCGGGGGAGAGCCATTGGATGTCCTCCAAAATGTCATGTCCATGTGTCAGGACAGTGCAGGATGGTTGAGATGTCGACATGGATGTATGACAGCAACATCACCAGCTGGAGGTCACCAGCCATTACAAGCCCCAGCAATGTTGGGGGGCTGTCCATAGACCATCCTAGCAGACCACATGCACGTGGCTCTGGCCAGTCCCAGCAGGGACCTGGATCCAGTGGAAATTTGTCAACCTCTTCGGATAGTACCCAATCTGGATTAGTACCTGATACTGTCTGTAGCACCCCTGCCAGGCACAGGTTCCATATCCGTGGCCAGAGACGGTGATCTGTAAAGCCTGCCAGGTACAGTCTGTAGCTGTCTCACAAATCCCTGTATATGGCAGCCACATGGTGGAACTATGTGCATGCAGACACACACACATAAACCAGAAACCTAGGGCAAACACATACCAACACACATGACATCAACATTGGCCCATAACATTACTCATGGCCCTCACACACACACTCACACACACATGTTGATTGTATGGCTCAGTGTAGGCCTCTGGCAAACCAACAACACACCCTGTGCATATGATGAAACATGTACCACCTCCTGTCATCTGTAACATTGATGCAGGAACAGGCTAACATGGTGCTGATGCACAGGGTGACTTTAATAAAGTATAGCAATGGTTGGATGTGTAGCATGTTGTCAGCAGTAAATTGTAATAATATCCTTGAAGGTGTAGCTGAGCAGGCATGATGCATTAAAGCTGTAATTAGCAATGTTGTATTGTTTTCACCAGGGTTTATTCCAATTGTGTTTTGTTTGCCCATGTGCCACTTGGCTGATGTGTGTAGTTGTGTCAGCATGCATTACACAGTGGACAGTAAGTGTGGGGTGTGTACAACACACATTTGTAGGTGTCCATTTGTGAGCATGGTGGAGGTGCACTGTCTGCATGTACATGCATATTGGACACATGGGCAGGGTGACATGCCCTGTATTGGACAGTGTTAACACTCCATAGTTTCTATTGGTGGCCAGTATGTATTGTGGCACTCATAAAATTGTCTAAGGCCAGCTTCAAGAGAAAAATTGCACAGGACACTAAAGATAATTACAAGGCTTTCTTTAGTTATGTTAGGAACCTGGGTGGGAATTCCCAGATATGCTGAGAATTAGTCCAAAATGACAAAAAATACACCGAACCCACAGACATTGCCAACATCCTAGCTGACAGGTTCAGCGCAAACTCCCCCCCCTCCACACCAAAAGGGCAAATATCTATCCCAGCAGAGTGCTGCCCCCCTGACATCTCAGATGCTCAGGTAAGAGCGGCCCTCTCCAAAGCAAAAAACACAGCATCAATGGGACCAGACAGTGTCCCGGGCTGCGTCCTACATGAACTCCAAGAAGAGCTAAACCCAAACATAAAACTACTGTTCAGTCTCAGCCTTACTACAGGATATGTACCCACAGAGTGGCGTACAGCAACAGTGGTCCCTCTCCACAAAGGTGGTGCCTCAATGGATCCTGGAAACTATCTCCCCATAAGCCTGACTAGCTTGGTCTGCAAAGCTATGGAAAGGATCATCATGGACCTCATAAATAAAGATATTGGGGACCTACAGACACTGGATCCTACCCAGTTCAGCTTTGTTAAGGGCAGATCCTGCCTCTTAAACCTGGTGAATTTCTTTGAAACAGTCACCAAGGCCATTGACGAGGGAAAGGTGGTCCACACAGCCTACCTAGACCTCGCAAAAGCCTTCGATACAATAGCACACTCAGGCATTATAGATAAGCTCACCAGCTTAAATATAAACCCCTATGTCACTAGATGGGTTGCAAACTGGCTCAAGGACAGAACCCACATGGTTAGAATTGCTGGAGCCATGTCAGACTCCAAACCAGTTACAAGTGGCATCCCACAAGGCTCAGTCCTGGGACCTCTCTTGTTCGGTATATATTTCTCAGAGGTACAGGCAAACACGGAAGGACTGTGGCTGACCAAGTTCGCAGATGACTGCAAACTGGGCACCATAATCGACTCTCCAGCCAACACAAGCATCCTCCAAAAGGGCCTCATAGAAACATACAACTGGTGCCAGAGCCATGGCCTCAAGCTAAATGTCAAAAAGTGTATAGTCATCTCCTTTGGCAAAAACAAAGTGCCCACAAATTACCACATAGGTGGTAATCCATTAAGTACAGAAGAAGTAATTAGGGACCTGGGGACCCAAGTTGATAGCAATCTCTCATTTGACAACCACGTGGCCAAAGTGGTTAGAAAAACATTTTATATAGCCCACCTAATCATGAAGGGATTCACATCTAGATCAGGGGAGGTCATCGTGCCTCTTTACTCATCCCTCATCTGGCCCATAATTGAGTACAATGCCCCTTTTGGGATGTACCTTACCAGACACCTGCAGCAACTGGAAAGACCCCAAAAGTACCTCACCAAGAGGATCAAAGGGCTCAAACAGATGCCATATGCTGCCCGCTTAAAGTAACTCCAGCTCTACTCAGTGGCATACCGCCTGCTCAGAGGCGATCTGTGCCTGACGTATAAAGCCACGTCCAACCCGGAATTAATGGACATGCTGCACCTCAGAAAATCCAAATCCCATCGAGTTACGCGCTCGAGAGACTTGAACCTTAGCACTGAAATAAATAGGACATGCTGGAGGGACAGATTCATAACCCAGAGGCTCCCTTCACTCCGGAATAAAATCCCAGTCCAGGTTATGCAGAGTCCCTCATTGACTCTCTTCAAGAGGAATCTTGATGAGTGGATGGGAGATCGTAGGTTTACCCAGGGTATCACTTCTGTGTCACTGTTAGACAGAGGCACAGTATACTAACCTCGAAAAAGGGCATAGCAAAATTAATTTAAAATGGGTGGCAAAAGCCAAACACACTCTGGCTAGGCTTATAAATGCCCTAGGGCAGATAGCCTAGTGTGAACCTATGAACCTATGTACTACACACATTTTGGAACTTGAATACGCATGTGTGTGTGTATGACACAGTTTGACACTGTGCTGTGGGTGATGCTGTTGTTGCTATCTGTCATTGGTTTGCATTACTGAGGTTAACATTGTCCCAGCTGCATAATCCTTTAGTAATGCACACTGTTCACCTACAGGGTTGCATAGACCATGCTATCACAAACACAAGAAATTCTCACTTATACAGAAAAAGGGCATTAGTCTCATGGACCCCTGCCATAAACTAAATATATAATACAAGATGTGAAGTTGTACCAAAAAAGGGTTATATACCAAGACAGGATAACCTCTCTGGTCAGTATCATTGCGAAAATACAAGCCCTCATTAAACATACAAGGCAAGCTTCAAAATACAAAATGGCAAGGATTACAAAGACAGCACTAAAGCTTTCTTTAGTTTTGTTTATAATCTACAGGGGAAAACTCAGATCGGGTCACAATTAATGTAAATGGTCACAAAGTACAGTTATCTGACTGACATTACCAATTTCTTGTCAGACAATTTGAATGCGGATTTCACCACCCTGTCATTACACAAGGGCCACATTTCCAGACCTGAGCAATGTAAAACCTGATGATTCACAGACACTCTAGTTAAAACATCTCTTTGCCAAAGTCCAAAGTGGCAATGGTACTGGACAGTGTCCCTGGCTGTGCCATACACAAGCTGACATATGAAGTCACCACTCACCTAAACACTCTGTCCAGATGCAGCCTCTATACAGGTTACATACTTGTGGAATGACACACAGTAATGGTGTTCACAGTCCACAAGGGTTGAGCTACAATGTCTTCTTCTTCTCCTTTCAGATGCTCCCATTAGGTGTTGCCACAGTAGATCATCTGTTTCCATTTCTTCCTGCCCTCTGCATCTTGCACTGTCACACGATCCACCTGCATGTCCTCTCTCACCACAGCCATAAACCTCATCTTAGGCATTCCTCTTTTCTTGTTACCTGGCGGCTTCATCCTTAGCATCTATTGCACAATATACTCTGCATCCCTCCTCAGCACATATACAAACCACTTAATCCTGCCTATCTGGCTTGGTCTACAAACCTTCAAACCTGGACTGACCTTCTAGTATACTTATTCCTAATCCTGTCCACCCTTGTCACACCCAGTGAAAATGTTAACATAAATTGATTAAAGGTGGAAGTACAACAGATCCTGGAAACTCTTACCCTATAAGCCAGACAAATGTTATCTGGAAGGCTATGTAGCACAGCATTATGGAACTCATTAACAGAGTCATTATGAACCTGCAAACACTGCACCATACCCACTTAGGGTCTCTAAAGGCCAGATCATGGCTCCTACACCTAGTAGACTTCAAGCCAGTTAACAAGGTTATAGGTGAGGGAGGGGAGGTCCACACAACCAAGCTATAGCTCACCAGCAATTCATAACCATCCCACATTCTGGTATTATACATAACCTCAGCAGACTGACCATAAACGATTGTTAGATGATGGATTGACAATTGATGCACAAATGTAGGACACACAGTAACATTTGCAGCCTCCATGTACAATTATATGCCAGTAACAAGTGGTATTCATCTGCACTCAGTCCTGGGACCACTCCTGTATGGCATATAGCTTCCTTAGGTACAAGCAAACACAGTAGGGATATGTCTGCCCATGTTTGATGAAAATGCATACTGTGGGCTATACTTTATTTTCCAGATGACACACACATCCTCCAAAAGGGTATCATAGAGACAGAAACCTGGTGTCAAACTCATGCTGTAAAGCTATAAGCCAAAGAAAGCATAGTTATCCACGTTTAGAAAACAAAGTATCCCCAGAGTACCTCATAGGTAGTAGCCCCCAAAATGTGGAACAGGTACTAATGTATACATAGAGCCATGTGTTTAGTCATCTCTCCTTTGATAATCACATTACCAAAGGGTTTTGGAAATCCCTCTGTGGACCACATAAGCAATAAAGGGTTTGCATGCAAATCCACAAAGGTTGTTGCACACCTGTAATGATTAGTCATCTTTGCCAGACTTTGCTTTCTTTGGAACAGGATTCAAATATACCTCAAGCATAAACCCTCACTCACACTCTTCATTGGAAACCATGATGAGTGGATGTGAAACAGAAGACGTAGCCCAGGGATCACTGCAGTGGCTAATCTTGTCACAAGAATACAGAAGTGACCTAAGGTCTGGAAAGCACCAGCACGCTCTGGCAAAGATAACAGGTGCTTTCATGGAGAAAGCAGAGTACCCACCTATGAAATAATTGAGGTGGCATGTATGTATATGGCTTTGCCCCACAGCTACCTTACATGTGTAATGCACATACAGTTATCAATGTGATATGTCATACACTAGAAAAATCAAAACCCACTCCACATTGACCAACGGTGTCACACACCTGTAACACACAGTCAGCAAATGCGAGATTCAAACTCCTTCCTCATTACATTATGATACTATAGCAGTACACATTTACACAATGCGCTAAAAACATTAGTGGGATTTTAGCTTTCCACAGGTATATTTGAAGGATGGTGACATCATCAGACTTGACAAAGATGAGTATACCACTTTTAAGGGGTGTGTGTAGTCTCCAAAAAGGTTGCTTCTCCCCAGCGAGACAAACACACACAGTTGGCAAGTGCAGGATTTAAACCCCTACCTAACTAGATTATGATAGTACAGCAGGACGCATTTACATGACACACTATACACATTACTGGGGTTTCACCTTTCCACAGGTATATTTGTAGGATGGTGACATAATCAGACTTGACAAAGATGTGTATACTACTTTTAAGACAGAAATTCCTAGAACTACGCAATAAAGTCAAAATGCTAATAAAACAGGACAAATTCCAATACTACCAGTCTGCCCTAGACTCCTCACAACACAGTCCCAAACAATTCTGGTTCTCCATAAACTCCATCCTCCACCCAGGTAAAGTCAGTACCCCTCCTCCTAGCATCTCTCACTCCTCAGAAAATATTGATACCTCATTCAACACACACTTCACCCAAACCATACTATCACTAGCTAAACAACACAACCCCCCTCTCCTCCAACCCACACCTTCAACTAGTAATCTCCCCACTGCCTTCTCTTTTTCTCCTGTACCTACCTCCAACATAAAAAAACTCTTAACTAAACTTAAACCCACCAAATTAGCAGCAGACAACCTCCGAAGTGAATACCTACAAATTGCAGCTGATGCTCTGGCCTACCCAGTATCCATCTTGATTAACCGATTTCTGTCAGAAAGTTACGTTCCCACACTGTGGAAAGTATCACATATAATTCCCCTCCACAGAGGCGGACCCTCCACAGAACTAACCAATTACCACCTCATAGCTATTCTCTCTCCACTTTACAAAATACTAGAGATGCATACACTCTCAGGTATCAGACTACCTCCTTACTAACAACATCCTTTCCAGTACTCAGCATGGTTTCTGACCAAACCATAGCACCACCACTGCCTTACTCTCCTTTACTAACACTCTCCTTCAGCATAAAAACAATGGCTATCTCTCCTCTGCTACTTTCCTAGACCTATCTAAAGCATTTGACATGGTCCCACACAAACAACTTATCTCTGTCCTCAATAACCTATCCTTCTCACAATCAGTCACCAACTGGTTTCAGAGTTACCTGTCTGACCGCCAACAATCTGTTGTATGGCAGAATGACATACCTCCCCATCTACCTGTCTCCATAGGGGTTCCCCAAGGATCCATCCTTGGACCCCTACTCTTCTCTGATTACACCAATAATCTAGCCTTTGCCACCAAACATGGCACACTCATACAATACGCAGATGACTCAACCATCATCTGCTCAGCCCAGTCCCTACCAAAACTGCAAAAAGTCATACAGGAAGCCTTTTCCTCTGTTGAAACTTAATTATCCGATGCCCAATTAATACTCAACCCAAACAAAACTAAACTAATCATCTTCCAACCCACCAAACATACTCGAAACAACTCTCACTTTAACATCACAGCAAAAGACGACACCACTATATACCCAACTGAACACACCAAATTGCTGGGAGTGGAAATAGACAAACTAAAATTTGACATTCACATATCCATGACCATAAAAAAAGTCCACAAAAAACTAGGAGCGTTATACAGAAATAAGCAATTTCTCACCAAAGCAGCAAAGATTTCAATAGCAAATGCCCACTTTATCCCCATCCTACTTTATGCCTCTCCAATATTTACCAACCTAAGGCAATGCGATCTAAACAAGCTAGAGACCTGCTACAACAAAATTGCCAAATTCGCCACAGGGGCATCCTACCATAGTCACCACTGTCTCTCACTTGCTGAACTGGGCTGGCTTGAACTCCCTCATCTCCTTCAGTGGTATCAACTCTCACTTGCCCACAAACTAGTAAACCATCCACTAAATGTCCCATCCCTCCAGAATCTACTCCAACCCTATCGCACCACCAGACCACTAAGATCCAGCAACAAAAATCACTTGCATATCACTAAAGCCAATAACTCTGTTGGTGAAGCACTATTCTCTTGCACCATATCAAATTATGGAACTCCCTTCCACCCACAATTACCTCCGTACCATCATGCACCCACTTCAAAACTTTACTAAAAGCGCACCTAAAAACATGCTGGCTATGCCCTTGCAACTCCCACTCTAATATCATCCACCCCATCCAACCACTACCTTTCTTTCCACTCCACTAACTACCTTGATTATAGCAAGCTCAGATGCTCATAAGCCTAGTACTTATTATACAGCAGGAATTTCTCATTGTAACATTTGTTAATGTCTGTTATGTACTTCGCAGATAAATATTCTAGTTGTCTACTGATGTAATATGTTCTTCATCTGTAAATATGTTGTAAGTAATTTCTATGTTAAATTGTTAATCGCTATGTAATCCAATGTAACTACTATCTGTTTATTTTAACTGTGGAGCTTTTCTCCCTAGGCCTCCGCTGAAAATGGACCTATGTCCAGTTGAACACTCCCAGTCAACAAATTTAAATAAATAATAAATAAATAAATAAAATAAAGGGGTGTGAGTAGTCTCCAAAAAGGTTGGTCTCTCCCCAGGGAGAGACAGACACACACACACACACACAGTTGGCAAGTGTGGGGTTCTTAATCCAAACTAAGTACGTCTTTACACTTCAGCAAGCAATGTGGAGTTACAGGGTGCAATATAGACATTACTTGCTGGCAGTTTGCCCAAAGGCTTTTTTCACATTTGCTAACCTCAGCAGGCTTATCATACTAGGTGTATTGTGAGTGTATTGTATGCATAGGCCATGACCATATCATATATGGGTTGATGCACCACATGCTGGCACACACAGGGTCAAACCGGTGGCTAAGCTTTGTCAACCCAATACTGGAAAATACAGTCAAGAGGAGTAAGGTCATACAACCACAGCACCAACAGTCTCACATAGACCTACACTATAAGCACCAGCAAAACACACACATAAATACACATTACCATACTCGGAGAATACAAATATTAATCTGAAAAAGAGAGAGTGTCCTCCTAAGCAGACAAGTAAGCAACATGCACCTCCAAGCACACGCCAGAAAACACATAATACACCAAAGCAGTGTGCCTCACAACAGGCCCTAAGGAAAAACAATATACCCAACACACTAGTAATAAGTGACTCCATAGTCAGACACACGGATGTTCCACTCACTCGGCTGGACAAGGGGAAGGTAACTGTCAGTTGTCTGTCAGGTGCTATGATCCGCCACATAACACAAGCACTTACATCACTTCAGAACAGGTACATATATGACATGTTCTTTGTACATGTCAATGTGAATGACCTGAGACATACCTCCCAGGACAACATGGCAAGAGATATATAGTAGCTCTATGATCATGTAGCCCAGGCTGGTATGACCCTGATCTTGAGTAGCATCTTACCTTCACCTACATGATACTGCAATATAACAGAAAGATGATAAACTTCAATAACTGGCTGGGCTTCTGGTGTCATTCAAAGGGGATCCAGTCTCTGTCTGCCTGTGATGACATGATAGACAAGCCCCGTTGCTTCGCTAGAGATATTTTCCACCTGTCACCCCTATGCTTCTGAATACTGGCCAAGGCTCTTGCTGTCCCCATATTACCTTTTTTTAGGCAAGGCTCAAAGGTTCATAGGTTCATAGGTAGGTACTAGGCTATTGGCCCTGGGGCCTATACAAGCCCAGCCAAAAAGGTACCCTGGCTTTTGCCATCCAAGAAATTTATTTTCCTGTGCCACTGTCAAGCAGAGACACAGAAGTGATCCCCAGGGAAAATTTCCTATTTCCCATCCAATCATCAAGATTTTTCTTGAAGAGTGCTAATGAGGAGCTTTGTTTGATATACATAGGTAGTTTATTCCGGAGTATGGGAAGTCTCTGGGACAGGAATCTATCCCTCTGGCATGTTCTGTTTATTGTGGTGACAAGGTTTAGGTGCCTAGAGCGTGTAGCTCGGAGGAATTGAGATTTCTTTAAGTGGAGCATGTCCAACAGCTCTGGGTTTGACATAGCTTTGTATGTTAGGCAGAGATCACCTCTGAGTAGGCGATATGCGACGGAGTAAAGCTGGTGTTTTTTGAGACAGTCTGTGTAGGGCATGGGTTTGAGGCCAGTAATCCTCTTTGTGAGGTATTTCTGCGGCCTTTCCAGTTGTAGATGTCTTGTGAGGTACATACCAAAAGGGGAGTTGTACTTTATAATGGATCTAATGAGTAATGAGTAGAGGAGAACAATGACCTCTTTTTTTCTGCATAAGAAACCTTTTGTGATGAGGTGTGCCATGTAGAAGGATTTCCTGACTACTGTGGCGATGTGATTATCAAAGGAGAGACTACTGTCCAGCTGTGTCCCAAGGTCTCTTATCACACTTTTGGTGTTAAGTATACTACCGCCTATGTTGTAGTTCATGGGTACAGAGTTTTTACCAAAGGGGATGACAATGCACTTTTTGGCATTGAGCTTGAGGCCATGGCTTTGACACCAGGCATTTGTCTCAGTGAGGCCCTTTCGTAGGATGTCCACATCGTTAGTAGTTTCGATTATGGCTCCTAGTTTGCAGTCATCTGCGACCTTCATTAGCCAAAGACCTTCTGTGTTAGCCTGTACTTCAGAGAAGTAGATACCAAATAGGACAGGACCCAGGACTGAACCCTGTGGTACTTCACTTGTCACTGGTCTGAAGTCGGATTTGGAGTCTGCTACTTTCACAGTGTGGGTTCTGTCAGTGAGCCAGTTGGCAACCCATCTTGTGACATAGGGATTTATACCTAGTTTAGTGAGTTTATCTATAATTCCAGAGTGGCGGATAGTGTCAAAAGCCTTGGCAAGATCTAGATAGGCTGTGTGAACCACCTTACCCTTGTCTACGGCTTTGTTGACTGCTTCAAAGAAGTCTATCAGGTTTGGGAGACATGATCTGCCTTTTACAAACCAGAAATGGTTGGGGTCCAGAGTTTGGAGATTACCAATGTCTTTGTTTATAAGTTCCATGATGATACATTCCATGGCCTTGCAGACCAGGCTCATCAGGCTAATGGATTGCTAGTTCCTGGGGTCCGTGGTGGCTCACCCCTTGAGTAGTGAGATAACCGTCACTGTGCACCATTCAGCAGGCACAAAGCCTGAGGTGAGGCTATGATTGAACATGGTACTTAGGTGTGGTGCCAGTTCTTCTGTAGTTCTTGTAGAATGCAGCCTGGGGTGTTATCTGGTCCCATGGATGCTGTGTTCCTGGCTTTGGAGAGTGTGGTTTTTACCTGTGCAGCCATGATTACAGGAACTTTGCATTCTTCCGGTATAGAGATGGGCTCCTTAGGGGGTGAGGGGGGGTAAACTTAGCACTGAACCTATCTGCCAGGATGTTGGCAATATCAGTTGGGTCTGTATATTTACTGCCATTGTGCTGTAACTCAGAGCAGATCTGAGTGTTGCCATTGAGATTCTTGACATAGCTATAGAATGCTTTGTGGTTGTCTTTAGAATCAGTGGCGATTTTGTTTTTGTAACTAGCTTTGGAGGATTTTATCATGGATCACAGCTTCTTACTGAGGCTGACCAGGGAGCTACTCCACTCATGGGATTTTACTCTCTTTTGCAACAGTTTCTTCCTTCTGTTGTACAGTTTGTTTATGGCAGGGGACCACCAGATTGGCTTCCTTTTTTTGGAGGATAGCATCCTGGTTCTGTTTGGGATAGCATGATCCATGCACTCATGTAAGTGCTTATAAAGTGCAATTGTGTAGGATTCAGTAGTCATAACTGTATTGTCCATCTGCATGGGTGTCACATGAACTTCACCACTTCTGTCTTAAGAAGCATGGAGTTGGCTTTGTAGAAATTTTTTAACATGGTTTCCTTAATGGGGGGTGGGGGCAGAATGGGGATATGTAGGGTAATTAGCTTATGGTCAGATCAGACCAATGAGGCATTGACTTCAGGTGTGGAACACTGGTCACTCAGGACAAAGCAAACCCCGTAACCAACACAAATAACCACAAAGTGAGCTAAATGCTACTCATTGCCAGAAGTCTCAGCCTCCAAATGCATACACTCGAGGCACTTCTCAGTATGGAGAATATTGATATCTGTGCAGTAACAGAAACCTAGTTCAAGGCTCCAGAGAGCACACCAGCACTACCAGGATACTACTCATTCCATACCTTCCAGCATCAGAACCTGGATCATAGCACATAGGGTGGGGATGTATCCATATTCATCAAGGATACCTACACCTCTCTCTACATCCTCTCTACAGGATATGTACCCATAGAATGTTGCACAGCAACGTTCTTCCCACTCCACAGGGGTGGGGCCACAAAAGACCCTTGGCATTCCCACTCTATGAGCCTGACGAGTCTGATCTGCAAGGCAATGCAGACAATCACAATGGAAGTCAATAATAAAGATATTTGGAACCTTCACATGGTTGAGCACACCCAGTTTGGCTTTGTCAAATGCAGATCATGCCTCCTGAACTGGGTGGATTTCATTGAGACAGTTACCCAGGCTACAGATGATTGAAAGGAGCTCCACACAGCCTACCTATACCTCGCTAAGGCCTTTGACACCATTCTCCAGTCAGGTATCATAGATGAACTCACCAACCTGGGCATAAATCCATACATCACAAGATGGATTGCAAACTGGCTCACAGATAGATCCCACAAATTAAGAGTTGCTGGCTACATGTCTGACTCTAAACCGGTAAAAACTGGTTTCCCCCAGGGTTCAGTCCTGGGGCCCCTCCTGTTTGGTATAGACTTCTCAGAAGTACATGCCAGCACAGGAGGGTTGTGGTTGACTAAGTTTGCTGTGAACGGTAAAGTGTTTGCCATAATAGATTCCCCGGATGACACAAATATTCTCCAGAAAGGACTCTATGAGACAGATGTGTGGGGTCAGAATCATGGCCTCAAGCTCAATGTGAAAGAATGCATAGCAATCCCCTTTGGGGAAAACAAAGTACCCACAAACTACCACATAGGTGTTACCCCCCTAAAAACTGACAAGGTAATAAGGGATCTGAGGGCACAAGTCGATAGTCATCTTTCCTTTGACAACCATGTTGCGAAAGTGATTAGGAAATCCTATCTGGCCCACATAATCAACAAAGGGTTTGCATCAGGATCAAAAGAGGTAGTGGTGGCCCTCTACTCTTAAGTCATCAGACCCATCATTGAGTACAATGCACCATTTTGGATGTACTCGACTAAGCATATCCAGCAGCTGGAGAGACCACAGTGGTACCTCACCAAGAGGATTGCTGGCCTCAAACAGTTGTGTTATGCAACACAACTGGTAAAACTAAATCTGTTCTCAGTTGCGTACCGCCTACTCAGAGGCACACTCTGCCTAACATACAGAGCCATGTCCAACACATAACTGTTGAACATGCTCCACCTAAGGATAGCATTATTGAGTCGCACTACACACTCCAGGGATATGAACCTCATCACAACAATGAATACAACATGCTGGTGGGATAGAGTGCCATCCTAGAGACTTGCCTTACTGTGGAACAGAGTCCCAGTGTACATCAGACAGAGCCCCTCGCTGACACTCTTCAATAGGAACTTTGATGAGTGGATGGGAAACAGACAATTCACACCAGGCATCACATCAGCAGCCCCACTAGAAAGAGGCTTAGGGTACTAACTATTAGAACTAGGGCTTAGGAGACTAACCAATGGGGTGGTGAAAGCTGCACAACTTGCCTAGGCTAATATATGCCTTCATGAAGATAGTCTACTGCATACCTATGAAACTATGTGACAGGTACATGTCTACAGATAGTAGATGTGTACTTCATTGTACAGTCATGTTGTACAGCAGGCACATGCACCACATACACTGTAATGCTTACAGATACTGGTGGCTATTATGTACAGTGGGTGAGATGTGCACCTCATGTATTTTGTGCCATTAGGATGTGTGCTGGGTGGGACAGTCCTGGATGGCTCTCTGTCATGGTCACCCTCTTACACACATCTCTGCCCATCCATCTTTGTCTTATTATACTGTGTTCCCCCTACATATATAGGTACAAAGGTAGGTAATAGGCTATCTGCCTGAAGGCATATATTAGTGTGGCCAGAGTATGCAGCTATCACCACACATGGGGTTAGTTCCCTATGCCTCTGTGTAGTGAAGCTGCTGAAGTGATCCATGGTGTGACAGTTCAGTTTCACATACACTCATCAAGGCTCCTCTGGAAGAGTGTCAGTGAGGGACTCAGCTTAATGTAGGTTGGGAGCCTGTTCCAAAGCAAGGGAAGTCTGTGAGTTAGTAATGTATCCCTTCAACATGTTCTATTTATTGTTGTGATGATTATATCCCTAGAGCATGTGGCACAGTGAGTTTGAATTTACTTCAGGTAGAGCATGTACATCAGTTCTGCATTGGACATGGACCTGTGTCTTGGGCAGAGATCGCCTGAGTAGACAGCATGCAACAGAGTACAGATTGAGTTACTTCAGTCTTGTTGCATAGGGCAACTGTTTGAGACCAGTAATCCTCTTGTTGAGGTACTTCAGTGGTCTTTCCAGCTGCTGAAGGTGCCTAGTCAGATTCATTGCAAGTGTGTCATGGTACTCTCTGATGGGTCTGATGACTGATGAGTAGAGGGAACCTCCTTTGACCTACATGCAAAGACTTTGGCAATTTGTGGGAACACATAGCATGATTTTCTAACCACTTTGTGAATGTGTTTCTGAAAGTAGAGATGACTATCCACATCTGTCCATTGATCCCTTATTATTACCTCCATATTTAGGGTGTTGGCACCTATGTGGTATTTGTATGACTGTAGCTTGTGGCCATAATTTTGACACCACATTTGTCTGACTGAGACCCTTTTTAAGGATGTCTCTGTTGTCCCAAACATCGATTATGACAACCTTTTTGCAGTCGTCCACAAACTTTGCTAATCATAGCCCTCATGTGTTTGACTGTATTTCTGAAAAGTATACACCAGACAGGAGGGGTCCCAGGACTGAGCCATGGGGGACAGCAGGTGTTACCAGCTTACAGTCCAACAGAGAGACTACAATTCTTACCTTGTGGGATCTATCTGTGTCCCAGTTGGCAATCCATCAGATGACATACGTGTTTATGCACAGGTTGTTGATTTTGTGAATACGACATGTATCTGGGATTTTAGAAAAGAGCTTTTCAAGGTATATGTAGGCCATGTGGAGCTCATTTCATTGATGTATGTCCTGGATAACTGCCTTGAAAACTGTCTAGAAGGTTTAGGGACCATAATCCGCCCCTGACTAAACCAAAATGGATAGGGTTGGGTGTTTGTAGGCTCCCAATAGCTGTGTTTATGAGTTCCATAATGATGGACTCCATGGCCTTGCTGATCAGGCTTATTAGGCTTATAAGACAATAGTTCCCATGGTCTATTGTGCACCAACACTTGTGGAGTGTGCCAAACGTTGTTGTAACCCATTCAGCAGTTTCATATCCTGTACAGAGGATGAGTCTCAACAGATTGTTCAGGTGCAGGGTCTGTTTGTTTTGGAGTTCACATATGACACAGCCAGGGACATCATATCATCCCACAGACACCATGTTTTTAGGTTTGGATAGAGCTGTTTAACCATTGTATATGTGATTTCTGGCTTTTCACAATCTCCAGGTATGGTAAAGGGCCCTATTGTCAGTGAGAGGGGGGTAAATATGTATGAACCTGTCTGACAAGATGTTGGCAATGTCAGTCATGTACATGTATTCATTTACACTTTGCACTGACTCAGAACATATATGAGTTTACATTGATATCTATGACATAGTTAAAGAAAGCTTCATGGTTCTCTATGGACTCTTTGGCAATATTTTTGCCAGAACATGGCTTGGATAATGTTAGGAGTACTCATTGTTTCTTGATGATACTGATTGGAGATTTATTGATCTTCTTTGGATTTTCACTTTCTTTGAACAACTTAAGTACTTGTATTACATAGCTTGATTATGACAGGGGTCCATTATATTATATGGGTCTGTTTTCATATCACTGTGTGCAAGGCAGGATTGGTGAATAGTGACATGTGTCTGGAGTAAGAACTGCAACTGCCAGATATGTGTGGCCCACTGCTATAATCAGACATGGCCTAAGTGTGTGAGCATGCTCAGTATGACCTTTCAGTATGTTGACTGAAATTTGCTTCGTTTGTTTAAGTGTGTGAGCATGCCCACTATGGGCATATATATACTATGTATGTGTGTGAAAATTCAAGTTGGTTTTTACTTCAGGGCTCACCTTTGTGTTGTACATCGACAGGGATCATGCTGTGCCTGCAGGGCTTCCATGAGTCAATTTGCATAGACTTATCAACATTTCTACATACAGGGGGGACAGCTATTATTTGTACATTTCTACCCGGGGGGGGGCACACCTGATTGTTACTGTGGGTATACATAGGATGAGGGGTACACCTGACACTTACACACATTTGCTAGGCCTGCCCTGCTTTGTCAGGTACTCCATTTCAGTCTGTACTGTTGCCTATCGTACTGGCTTGAGGCATACCACTGTACTACAGACCTTAGCATCCAATTACACGCATATTAGTTTGTGACTTCATAGCCTACCCAACCCACATCACACTGCCTGTTCTGCTGTTATCTGTCTGCATAGGCCTGGGGGGAGGTTATTCATATGCCTCTTCAGAGGGCATAATACAGCATTTGTTTGTGTTTGTGTTTGTTTACAATTGTCCTGCTGGCTGTGACTGTTAGGTATGTGACCACCCCAACTGGTATGTGTGAGTGACTTAAGCTGTGTCTGTGCCAGTGAAATGCTGTCATGGCTTAGTGGCTTAGTACTGTGACTTTACTGCACAGTATCCTGCGTTCGAGCCCTGTCACTGCTTTTTATTTTCCTGCTGGGCAGACCTGACTGGTTAAGGAACAGTAAAGCAGGTGTGAGCATGTTTACCCAACTTTGCTTGACTTTGCCCAACATTGCCCAACTTTGCCCGATGTTGCCCGAAGTTGCACTAGTTAGCGCGGTGCGCAGCTACACCCAATTGTATTTAAATATACTCAATACTGGTAAAATGTGCTTAGCAGTGCTTTATATTGCTTAAAATAGGGCACTCATGCCTCAAGTGGTGCTGCAGGGCTGCCTATGTTGGATGCACATAGTACACTCCCTATACATATTTGAAAACAGGTAGTGTCAAGTTAGGCATCCCTTTTACTGTATGTGTGAGTCAGATGTCATTTTCAGGGTTCCTACTGAGTCAGTGTTTGTGCTATGCATTGCCTCTTTGCCAAGGCCAGGGCATACTGGGCACGCCTCCTTCTGCCTACAGAGGCAGGCTCAAGTTGTTCCTCCTCCAAGTCACACTGTGCCTGTGCAGGCCTTGGCAATGGTGGGGGGCTGTTTGGCCCTGCCCCATGCTGTTCCTGCTGCAGCTGTTTCTGCAGGATCATATTGTGTAGCATGGCACATACCATAACAAGTTGGGTACATGTAGTTGGTGAGTACTGCAAGGCTCCACCAGATGTGTCCAGGAACCAGAACTGTGACTTGAGCATCTCAAACACACACTCAATTATGTTTCTTGTTAGTGTGTGTGCCTCATTATGGAGTTCTTGTTCTGGTGTGTGTGCATTTCTGATGGGTGTCATCAGCCATGGCTCCAGAGCATATCCAGCATCCCCACTAGGTGACCCTCAGGCATGTCCCCACTGGCAAATCTCTGGTACAGCTGTTTCAGATGCCAAATGTGGGAATCGTGATAGCTCCCAGGGCATCCAGCACACACATTCATTATTATTCCCTGGGCATCACAAACAAACTGGCAGTTGATGGAGGGGAAGCCCTTGTGGTTGATGTAGACCCTACCCTGCTCACCAGGTGGTGCTTTGATGCATATATGCATGCAGTCTATTGCACCCACTACCTCAGGATATTCTGCTATTTGGTGGAAAAGACACATATTGCTGGCCAATGCCTCACAGGAATTGGGGAAATATACGTGGTCACCGACATGTGCTGACATGACATCCGGGAACTGGTGGAGTACCCTGGATGCTGATGCCTGTGAAATCCCCATCATATCACCAGCTGGTTTTTGGAAGGTACCTGTAGCTAGCATTCTTAAGCCTACACATACCTTGGTATCCACTGGGATGGGTTTCCCCTCTGTTGGTTCTGTGTGTGAGGCGTGGCCGGCAAAGCTCAACAATTTGCTGTAGGAGGTCTCTGTCCACCCTATAGCATTCCACTATCTCCAGCTCATGTAGCCCCTGGTAGGTTACCCTGGGTCTGTACACTCTTCTCCATCTCCTCACTGTGGGTTGATCAGCAGCATTCACAACATCACCACCCTCTTCACCTTGCACATGTTAGTTTATGATAGCAAGAGCAGCCCCTAACATTTTGTCTGACTTAAGCTTTTTAAACTTTCCCTCTTTGTATATGGCAGTGTTGCAGAGTTCTTGAGAAAAAACAGGGGGAATGGTGTTTGCAGAGTTTAAAGTGCTGGGCTGGGCTAGTCTGCTGCCTGTGTAATTAGTTGATTCTGATATATTTCACCTGGCAGCTCTGTTAGTTCTCCTTGGCTAACGTCCTACTACTTCTTTTCCTTCTTTTTGCCTTTCTGTTTCCGCCCGGGGGGAGCTCCACACAAACAAGTGCAAACACAAGCACACTTGTGCATATGTGCGCGCACATGCTGTGTGCATGTTTGCAAGGAGTTTCCTATCTTTTAACAGTGTGCACCTCTGGTTTGAGGTTTACAAATAGGACAACTGTAGGCACTTCTCTTGCAATCCTGAGCAACTCATGGCAAACACAAGCCACTGTGCTCCATTTAGCTTCCAGCCTGTCTGATACACCCCCTCATGATGTCACTTATATTCTACTCTTCTACTCACCTACTCCTACTCTTACACTCTTGGGACATGCCTCACATGCTGGGGAAAATTGGGATTCACTCTCCTTATCTTCATTTGCATAGGATTGCCTAGTAATGCATGGTTACATCTCTCACACTGAGCTTCCGCCCCTTAGCAACCACTACTCAGTGTCCATGTTGTCTTCAGCCTGCCATTCACCTGCATGGCATAATAAGCTTATTAGTGAAAATGCCTATTTTTGGCTTTTTTTTAATTATTTTCTTGTTTTTATAAGCGCCGCACATTTGCGCAGTGCTGTGCTATGCTTAAACATCGGAGATCCGGGGGGGAGTTACATTTTTATATTTTTAAACATTTTAAAATGCCAATGGTCTTATATTTGGCCATTGGCATGCTACCTCAATTGTATGCATCCTTTATTTGAAGCTGTCATAGCTCCGTTTAGCTATTTGCAGAAATGTACTCCATTACTAAAGGAGTACATTTCTGCAGCTAACACTAATCTTCCAAGGACAGATTAGTGTTTCCTGGATCACAAATTTACCTCATTTGCATGGCTTTCACCAGAAAATGAGGTGATTTGCATACCATGACTCTGTCCTTGCAAGAGTAGCTTTAGCAGCTCTCTTGCACGCCCCTGCCGGCTGTACCTGGATCGCACGGCAGACATATTGCCGGCGTGAGCTCCTACACTCTTCTTGAACTCCGTGCAAGCTTTCGTAAATCTGGGGGTATATCTTAAAAAGGAAGCTGCATCTTACTCAAAGTTAAAAACCATAACTAATTGTATTTACTGAAGCAGATAATTCACACAGACTAAATTGCTAATCAAATGCCAATAACTAAATTAAATAAAATTGGCAAAAAACATTGATAAAATGCAGCATGCTTAGTAGAAAATGGATATATAACTGTATCCAAGTGCCACTATTAAAATACAAAAATGGTCATCAGCACCAGCTTTTCCAACCCCTCGACATCTTCTCCAACTAAATCTTTTGACTCAACTAATCAAGGACAAATCAGAACAAAATCAGGAACAAATCCAGAATTAATCAGGGACACTTAAGATATAGCCATTATTACATTAATACACATTTTTTGAAACAGCAACTTTATAATTCTAATTGTTTTCATTTGTTAAGTGCAATTCACCATCTTTTCTCCAAAAGTCACCAGTTTTAGGAGGGATTAAAAAGGCAATGCTAACACTGGAGTGAAATCAAGGATTGGTCAATACATATGTAAAAAAAAGCAAAATTAGGTGAATCAGAAACAGAAAAAAAGGAAAATTCAAAGGAAATCAGGCAATTAGAAAGAAGAAAAAAAAACATTATCTAGCTGCAGAGCATAAACATCCAGAATTAAGAAAGTTACATTTTAAGCAATGACATAGATATGTGAGAATTTAATAAATGTGTTTAAAAAATGTGGTGCATACCCCCCTGTACTGCATTTTACTATCAGTGGTAGACCTTGGAGCAAGAAATCTGGACAAAGCATAAAACAATGAAGGGGGGGGAGTGGTAAAGATCCAGAAATAGGGATACATTTTAAATATTGCTCTTATAAACTTAGAATGTTACTAGAATAAAAGTATTTGTATTAGTATACATTTTCTGAAGGATATGAAATCTGAAACTCAAATGTATGTCATTTTTTAGTGACTGGCATCCTCAGAGATTTGCCAGAAAACCATGCATTTTATGAGGAATAGGCCAAAAACATGAAGCAAAAATCAAGGCATTTTGCAAAAATCTGGAGCCCTGCTCCAGTCTGCGTTTACATTTACTCACTCCCACACACTATACATTCAGCCACTTACCTCTACCCAGTAAGGGAACAAAGCAACTGCAGCAACACTAGTCCACTAGTCCATCAAATGCACTCAGGAACAAATAAAGAAAAAAAATAATAATAATAATTCAAGGCAAGGGTATTGCTCCCATGTAGCAACACCAGTCAGCAGCCCAGCAATAGCACCACCGTGACCTTCCCAACCCAAGCAAAACCAATACAGTGCATACATTGCACTACCAAAAGCAACTCCTGCTCAGTTTAGTGCCTCCTCATCCAGTCTGTGTCCTGTCCCTCTTATCCACAAACAGAGTGAACCTTCAAGTACATCCTGTTCAGCTCATGAAACCAACACTGTAAGGATACCACAGAGATAAAAAAAACTGTTTTCCTGTAACTTAATTACTGAATGTAATATTGCTGTGCCCTGCAATACCCTTTTAGAATGTATTGCAGTGGTGCAAAAACCATTAGCAGCATGAGACTGGCTGCATTCTGTGCCTCCTCATTGTCTCCTTTTGCCTCAGGAGCAGTTACTTGATTGGCTCGTATAACTCTCTGCTGATAGGGAATTGGAGTGTACAAGCGAACCAAATATCACAAAGTGGAGCCACTTCCTGTTCAATGTGAAACAGCGGAATAGTGGGTTAACTCTACATGAACTACAGAGTATTCTGCACAATCCGGAGCACTTGGCTGCTCAGACTGTGGCTGCAGTGAGGGGATACTTGTCACAAACACTTGCCTCACTATATGCATTGGCAATGTACCCCATGGCTCATCATGTACACAACATTTTAGCTTGGTCATGATTTATGATATGACATTTATGAATCCATAGAAATGTGTGTCTTGGTCACTTGAAACTGCAGGTAAAAATGACAATTTTCTAAGGCATGATAGCATCAAAACAGCAAATTTGAAAAGTTTCTGAACACAATAACTGCTTGTGTACAGTTCTACCACAAAGTGTAAAAAGACATACATACCTTTGTGTTGTCTTGGTAATCATTCTATTTTTTGTTGTCACTGAAACTCTTAGAGTTCATTGACTCTTTTCTGCCTCTGTCCTGTATTTTCTTTGACTTACCTATAAATACATACTGAGCACATTGAAAGTTACCACTTTCTATTAATATGGCCTTATACTATTTGGAATTTTGTAACTGTATTTTTGCGCTCAACTTTTTTGTTATGTTTATTCCTTGTTGTACTAGTCACTCTAACTATTATGTATTGTATGACCTATAATATATTGTTCTATGTTAATTTGAATTTATATTATGTAATATCCTGGAGCTTTTCTCCTAGGGTCTCCACTGGAAATGGGCTTCTAGCTCAGTTGGTCCAACCCAGGTAACAAATGTCAAATAAAATAAATAAATAAATGCATACATACATAAATAAAGGCTTTTTGACAGGATCCAGCATGTAGGGAAGAATAAAATAGAGACGCAAGCTGTTTGGAACATACTTACAGAACCCTGCTAGTAAACATACACATTTCACAATTATTAAAAAAGTGAAGAACTGGGAGGCTGTACTCCCTACCAAGCTGAAAACAAGGGACACAGGTATGTACCCTAAGCTGAAACATTAAAGCCTTTTCATTTAGTATAGAGCCTTCCTTCTTTTTATTTAGCATGCAAACTTCCTATGACTAAACTAAAAGCACTATGAAACCAAAACAAATCCTCTTCTATTGAGTAGGCTACATTCTGGGAAACAACCTTGCTGCTGAAGAACCTTCAGAGCTTTCTAAGAGAATGAAGACTGCCACTATTAGACTTTCCATGGTAAACTGACCACTTCAATCAACAGCTTCTCTGCTAGAGGAACTGAGGAACACACAGAAGATCCAGTGTCAAACCATGTGTTGTTGCATGCTACATGCCCTGTACCATCTTTATAATTCATACCAAATGCATCATTTAGCTACTGTGCACTGCTCTAAACATATGCATTTTTTTGGGGGGAGCAGGATGTAGGGAGGCTGCAATAATGCACTGATGTATGAATGTAGGTATCTATGCCTACATATATTTATGCATGCATTCATGCATGGATGTATGTATTTATTTCTTCTTGTCAGTCCTTGGCTCCAGCTGACTCCTGCAACTAAACTGACTTACTTATCTCTCAGGATTTTGCTAACAATGTTGCTTTGCCAGGTTTAGCACTCCACAAAACTTTCTGATTTCTTAGAAGAAACACAGAGTTCTAGGCTGGAGATAGTGTGGACTATAAAGATCACTGATCCATTCTTACAAAGAGAACAAGATAGGGTAATTACAGTTTCATCTGTAGTTAGTACTGTCTTAAACTACTAATGATTTAATTCATTAGTCATAAAGAAGGTTCTAGTTTAAGAGGCTGATTTGTTTTATACTTTCCCATGTAAAGTTCCAATACCATTATCATATAACCTTTCACACATACCATATGTCAGCTAAATCAAGACAAACTAAGTAACATGCATACCTCTCAAGTGTACCTCATTATGAGGAATGTACCTCATTTGGGGTCTTAAAAAGTTCATGTTCCGCGAAGTTTCACATTGAAAGTGTCTGGCACACATTCTGTGTTAGGAATTTTTTAACTAATATATATGAAAAATAGAAATAGATCATATTAATTCATTAAAATATTTTTTTTATAAGTAACATCAGCATATTTTAACCATTCTATGACCCACCCCCCAGTTGAAGTTGTCAGTAAGCCATTAATGTGTTCCACATTTTGCCCATTTGTTCCACATTATGAAGGCTGGTGTTCCTCATTTTGGATATGAAAGGATGAAAGCTATGGTGGCATGTCCAGCTTCTATCAAAGAGTGCATTTGGACATTTTATTTAAGAATGGAACCATCTGAATCAGGTGTATGTTAGTGTAATGCAACACAGGAAAATTAATCACATCCACAGTATTACTGTAAAAGGTAAACTGCCCATATAAATATATATCTAGAGAAATTACAAAAAAGTATTTAAAAAAAATGCAGGGGTCAGGCCCTCCTACTCCTCATGCACACCCCTTATTTATATATGCCAGCTACAAACCTGCTCACATCAGAGCAGGAACACAATGTACTTTAAAGTGTATATTTGCACAGCAGTCTTTCTAAGAACGTCAGTGTTCTTGGACACAGCTCAAATAGCAGGAAAACTCCAACTTCAAGCTTGCACAAATATATCCTCAGAGAAACAACTGCCAGTGAAATGTATAGCTAAACATTGTGCAACATAACTGAAGCAAATCTGAAAACTCTATACATGTTGCTCTTGTCTTTATAAACATATTTATTTATGCCGTTAGACATACCTTGAAATGCCTCTGCTCCTGCGGTGCTTGAATATTGGTTTTAGTGTGAAGCAGTCTCTGCACATAAAATTATGAGGAACAGGTATTTTAGCCATCAGTCTTTAAAGTTGAAGTTTCCTGATCAACCAAATTAAGATGAATGTGCCTGTCAATGATTATTACTCAAAAGAAATCAATCGTTTCTAGGATGGATAGGTTTTCAGTTCTCAGCACGTATGCAGCCCAGCTGTAAGCAGAGCTGTAACTACATAATGTATCACCTGATTCAACTCCTTCATTTAGCACCTGTTAGCTTTAGCTTGAGGGGGGAAAAAGAAGAAGGCCAATCTAAGACTTGTGGACAAAAAAAAAATAGCAAGCCATTTGCTACAAATATAACAAGTGGCTTGCTACAGTTAAATTACCATACATTCACTGCTTCATCCCTGACCACAAATACAGTATCAGCATTTAATTTTGAATGCTGTTTCTGCAGTACTGTATCACCAGCAACTGCTGATCACATCCCCTAACAACTTGTGCCCACTGCAGTTTCCCCTATTTCTCCACCCTAAATACAGTTTTGCTTAAAAGTTTCAGCACAGATTATGTATATAATATTTTTCTACCACAAAGTTCAGTCTCAACAAGCATGCTTAAAACATTCTAATGTTGGTGGAGAATTTGATAGATGCCAGTGCTAAGAGTGCCAGAGAACTCAATGGCCTTTCCTGGATTGCCATTCTCAAGCTGCCAAATATTCTGTGAGGCAAAAGACTTAATATTCAGTACTACAAACCAATGCCAGAAAGTAGTTGTATGTTGCAGATGAACTGAGATCTGACTGAACAACACATGACTTGGGTTATGTATGGCATGAACTCTGGAAGAGCTGACAATGGAAGGACAGGGGTGAATAGTTGAAGTCAGAGCATGTATCCTGGGAGTGGGAGGCAGTTTAAGTCATATGCTAGGGACACCACCTGGGAAAGGGATAGTAATGAGTGCTAATGCACAGGAATTACATATTTGAAGTATAATGCACAGAGAACTGAGGACAAGACCAACAAATAAATGCACGCCATCTGGGCATTACATGTGCATGGAAGCACACACTTGTAAAAACTTGCCATTAACAAAGCAGTGCTCACATTTACTGCCCCAAAAAGGGAAGGTTATTGCACACAACAAAACTGTTCTAATCTCCTGCAGAATAAGAGATGCTGTCATCAGCTATCACCTGTCTCTTCTGGCAATGGAGGCACAGCTTGATAGTTGCAGAGAGGCAGGAGTAAAAAAAACAAACATTTTTTTTAAGTTTTTATTTGATTTTACATATTCCAACAATAATTCAACAATTTGACACAAAATAAGACAAAACTATATACAAAAGTCCATAACAAGAATTATATACCCAGAACCATTAGTACTTTTCTAATAGCTCATTACATTTCTGCCAGGCTATGTATTGATGAGTTACATTTCTAGTTCTCATTTTTATGGTCAATAATTAATTTTTACAAATAGATTGCTAGACAGATAAAAATTCACTAGTAAAAGTAAACATTGTTTTGCATTTCCAGTTTTTAGCTATAAGTTTCCAAAGAAGAGGTATTTTTGATACTGGAATAATGTCTGGGATTGGGGCATTCAACAAAATCAACGAATCTTGTAAACAAACTCTTGCAACACAAAAACCAATAATAAAAGAAACAGCAAGGTTGACGGAAAGTACAAATCCACTTTACGAAGTTGTTGTGTCCTTAACGCACTTTTTATTTGATAAACAAGAGACGTTTTCGCTGCAAACTCAGTTGTAGCTTCCTCAGAGAATGTTAAAAACAATGTAGAGTTGATTTTTAAAAAACAAGAAAGAGCGCCAAAACTTGAAGCGCTTAAGTTTTCTAAAAGGTATAGTACATGTAAAATTATCTAGTACACATAGATTGAAATATGTACTCCCATTTAAGTACAAAAGATATAGAATTCCAATCTTTAAAATCTAGGATGTTATAACAAGTAAACAAGTGACAGCATTATATAAACATTACATCCTTAATTGGAACTTTTAGGTTATTTTAAAATAGTAATTTTCTGTGTTAACAAGTTCCGTACCACGGAACGAGCAAGTTGATTCCACTTATCAGAAGGAGTTAAAAATGCTCATCAGCATGTGTTTGTAACAATGTATTAAGCTGAAACTTGAATCTGCAAAAGTAAACTAAAGAGGGAACAAAAAATTAAGTAAATTGTTTAAAAAATGTGTGTGAGTGTATAATTAGAAGTCAGTGATCGATTCAAAAGTTTCAAACTTTAATAAAGTTAATTCTCTAAGTTATGCAACAAAAAACTCTAATGGAAATCGTCAATGACCTTGTAAGGATGAACAAAAATGTGCTCATCATATTGGAAATGTGTCAGAATTAAGGACCGGGTGGTCAAAAAAATTTTATTTTTTGGGAAAACACAATGTAGGGAAAAACTCGTCCAAGTGGACAGAACCAGATTCGTCCAAAATGTGTAAAACATATGCTACTACATAAGGGTGGTATAGTGTAGGGGAACAAGTACAGAGATTGTACTAAGCAATAAGTATGTAAAAAATTTTAAAGAATATGAGAAAAAATACCACCCAATGTGTCTTCCTCCCAACCCTGAATATGAAATGCAAAGTGGACTAGACAAGACAATGGTGAACTGACTAGTTGGAACTTACTAGTAAATTCTAAATATGAACTGTGTCCATAAGTATGATGTAAAAAAGAAAAACGAAACGTGTGTGTGTCCAATCATAACCAAATTGATGATGCAGGGCAAGAAAAGAAAAAAGTTCTACTGAGCCCTAAAATAGGTGAACAAAAAATTCATAATAGTATTGAAACTATCTTAGATAGCTCTTAAGTTTGAGTAAGCAAGAAATATTACAGTTCTCGTTTAACCCTGGTAGTTGGAATGCATTTAGTTTTAATTGCCATTCCAGTTCTTTGGTTTCCAATAAAATGGAAACCGGGCCTCCTCTAATGTTGTGGGGAACATGATCCATTGCAAAGAACTGGAAACTATGTTCTTTGTTTTGTAAAATGTGCTTAGAGAGTGCATTGTCCTCCTTACCCTTTTTAATGGCATACATGTGCTGGTAAATTCTCTCTTTGAATTTACGCTCCGTTTTGCCGATGTAATAGGCTGAGCAACAAGTACAGGTTGCCAAGTAAACTATGTTTTTTGTATTACAGTTAACTTTGTATTGACTAGTAAACTTTCTACCATTCAGTTGGATTGTGTTCCCTGTCCTGAGGCATCTGCACCAGTTGCAGTTTCCGCAAGCAAAGGTGCCTTTCTGACGAGAAAAAAAGTCAGGTTGTTTTTTAGTTTCCAGTATGCTTTTTAAGTTCTTGCCTCTCCTGTACACGATAAGGGGCTTTTCACCTAACTTTTCGAGGAGTAAACTGTTACTGGTGATGAAGTGCCAGTTCTTAAACAACATTGAACTAATGAATTTTGAGTCCATGTTGAAAGTTGTTATAAAACTGGAAGACAAAGAATTTTGTTTATTAGTTGTGTCTATTATTAATCCTGTAGTAGATGACAAGTCTAATGTGCCCGGGAGAACCAAGTCTACAGGTTCCCTGTTACATTGTGTGTTATTGCCAGAGAGTAAAGGTTTGTAAAGACCATTGACTCTCTTATTGGTAACCTCTATTGTAAGCTCGTCAATCAATGGGCCTGGATAATCACGGCTAGAGAACATGTCATGGAGAAGTGCGCACTCCCTGTTGTAGTGAAGGTCAGTGCTGCACATTCTAGCTGCCCGAATCAACTGGCCCTTGACTATCGATCTTTTTTGTTTGTAAGGGTGTTGACTTGAAAAATGTAAAAGTGAATTACAGTAGGTAGGTTTTCTATGAATAGTAGATGATAATGTACCTGTGGTAGAATGTTTTTCAAGTTTAACATCCAAATAATCAATGGAGTCAGTGGAAAAATGATAGGTGAATTTGAAGAATGTCGTGGTGTTGTTCATGTAGTTAATAGTGGATGCAGCTTCCTGTTCGGAGCCTCTAAAAAGGATAAAGATGTCATCCAGGTATCTTGTATAATAGATAATGGAGTGTATTAATTGAGGGTTGTTCAAAATGAACTTCTTTTCCCAAAAGGCTACTACCATGTTGGCAACTGTAGTGCCACAGGGTGAGCCCATTGCTATACCCTGAGTTTGTAGAAAATAGTTATTTTCAAAAATGAAAAAATTAGATGTTAGTATGATGTCGATTAGTTCAGTGACTGTGTCAATTTCAGTTTGTTGAGCCCCCAATTCCTTAAGTAAGATACCAATCCATTCTGAGGCCTCCTGGTGTGGGATGGAAGTGTACAAGTCCACTATGTCTATTGTTAGAAAGTTGAAGTCAAGTGGTAAATGCAGTTGGTTAATGTTTGAAAGGAATGTCCATGAATCCTTGCAGATGCAAGGGATTAATTTTAAGTATTTTGCAAGGATGTTGTCAACTAAACGGGCACTCGGGTGAGTCATAGAGGACCTGCCATCTATGAGTGCTCTAATCGGTGGGTCATACAAATTCTTGTGAATTTTCGGAATTCCGAAAATGATAGGTGTTTTTGGTGTGATGATGTCTATATAATGATAGACCTCATTGTTAATTTTCCCCGCCAGAAAGAGATCCCTAAAGTACCCTCTGTTTCTTGCAAATGTTGTGTTTAATTCATTAAGGGAAGAGAGTCTATAGGCTGGACTGTCTAAAATGGACTTCATTCTTTCTGAATAGTCACTATTTTCAAAAATTACAAGTCCTCCACCTTTATTAGGTTTGAGGACCCTGACTGGGATGTCACCTAGTTCCCTTAAGAGGGTATGCTGCTGTTTGGTAATATTAAACTTGTGCTTTTTTATTGAAAATTTCTGTTGTATTTCAAAGTGTCTGAAGTCAACCTCACAAGCCCTCTCAAACAGAAGCAGTCCAGGATGTAAGGGAGGGTTATACACACTCGAAAGTTTCAGATTATGAAGTTCGTGTTGCATAGGGACAGAGAACATTAAACCTAAATTCAATTTCCTGGTGAAATGTTTCAAGTCAATAATAGTTTCAGTAAGGTTAAAGTGGCAACTAGGGATGAAAGTGTTGCCAAGAGAAAGTAAATCTATAAGTTCTTGTTCAATTGTGAACTTGGAGAAGTTATAGATATGAAAATCGCCTTTAGTGTTAGTAAGGATCGATGGTAAAACAGGAGGCAATGTTTCAATACTGTTGTTCAGTTGTATAGATGTTAATTGTTCCAATTCTTCCTCTGTGCTTTGTGGCGAGTATTGTATCTGTCGCCTAAAAAAGCTGTGTTGTCATAGTTTTGATTTTGTAAGTTAGAGGTGGAGCCGTTGTGTTGTAATCTATTGTTACTGAACTTGTTAGAATTAAACGTGTTGGCCCGAATTCTGTTGCTCCTTCTAGGACCTGTGTTCGATGCTGTAGGATCTTGTGTCAGAGACATTTCCTGATTAGGATCAAAGACGGCATCAGAACTGTTGTTTTCTGGGGGTTGAAGTGCACCATTATGACCTTGACGTCCTCGAAGGGAAAACAGTTTCTCGTAGGCTTTGTTGTGCTGATATGCATAGTTATCTCTATTAAGTTTTTTTATTTTGTTAACTTTTAATTTAGTTAAGAGAGCATCTATGCTGTTAAAGATGCGTGTGTAATCGTATTTAAAGTTGTTGAAATCTAAATCATTTTTAATTGAGGTATCTAGTTCATTCAATTCTGTAGTTAACAAAGATATATGATTGGAATAATGTTTTATAATTAAGTCTAAGAGTTGAAGCCCTTGTTGGTCAAAGAGAACTTTTAAATCATTCAGAAAACAGTCGTCGTTAATTAATCCAGTAGGTGCAAACATACTCCGTAAACCCTTAGGAACAATTTTGTCACTAACACATTGTTTGAAGTAACAAACTTCTAATTGTAATTTACGGAGTTTTAGCAATTTGTTATCAAATGTTTGTAGTTTGCTCACCATGGAATCCGGTGCAGGGAGATGTGGTGTTTGTTGTGCCGGTGGTTCCTGACTTCCTTGTTGTGCGAATGTAAAGGAATTAAGATCAGAGATCCAGTCCTGGAGTGAAGGAACTCCTATAAGCACCATGTTGTTATCATTGTTCCCTGAATTAGTTGTGCCTCTGCTGCTCGATGCTGTTTGCGGTGAGAGTACGTTGTTTCCTTCAGCCGGCAGCCGGTTAGGGCGTTGAGCTGCTGTAATGAGTGTGGAGCTATTAGTAGATGAAAAACTGTTCTGAGATGAAATGCTGTTCTTATTGCCTTGCTCAATTTTGTGGTCCAAATGGTCCAAGCGAACGTTGAGCATATCTAATCTTTTTGTTAGAACCGCCAGTATGCTTGCCATGTCCTTGTTTGACTCATCTTGTTCCGTGTGTAGTCCGGAGATGTTTGGACTAGCTGGACTGTCCGAGAACCTTGTAGCCATGACACAAACGCTGTAAACGAACTCTTGCAACACAAAAACCAATAATAAAAGAAACAGCAAGGTTGACGGAAAGTACAAATCCACTTTACGAAGTTGTTGTGTCCTTAACGCACTTTTTATTTGATAAACAAGAGACGTTTTCGCTGCAAACTCAGTTGTAGCTTCCTCAGAGAATGTTAAAAACAATGTAGAGTTGATTTTTAAAAAACAAGAAAGAGCGCCAAAACTTGAAGCGCTTAAGTTTTCTAAAAGGTATAGTACATGTAAAATTATCTAGTACACATAGATTGAAATATGTACTCCCATTTAAGTACAAAAGATATAGAATTCCAATCTTTAAAATCTAGGATGTTATAACAAGTAAACAAGTGACAGCATTATATAAACATTACATCCTTAATTAGAACTTTTAGGTTATTTTAAAATAGTAATTTTCTGTGTTAACAAGTTCCGTACCACGGAACGAGCAAGTTGATTCCACTTATCAGAAGGAGTTAAAAATGCTCATCAGCATGTGTTTGTAACAATGTATTAAGCTGAAACTTGAATCTGCAAAAGTAAACTAAAGAGGGAACAAAAAATTAAGTAAATTGTTTAAAAAATGTGTGTGAGTGTATAATTAGAAGTCAGTGATCGATTCAAAAGTTTCAAACTTTAATAAAGTTAATTCTCTAAGTTATGCAACAAAAAACTCTAATGGAAATCGTCAATGACCTTGTAAGGATGAACAAAAATGTGCTCATCATATTGGAAATGTGTCAGAATTAAGGACCGGGTGGTCAAAAAAATTTTATTTTTTGGGAAAACACAATGTAGGGAAAAACTCGTCCAAGTGGACAGAACCAGATTCGTCCAAAATGTGTAAAACATATGCTACTACATAAGGGTGGTATAGTGTAGGGGAACAAGTACAGAGATTGTACTAAGCAATAAGTATGTAAAAAATTTTAAAGAATATGAGAAAAAATACCACCCAATGTGTCTTCCTCCCAACCCTGAATATGAAATGCAAAGTGGACTAGACAAGACAATGGTGAACTGACTAGTTGGAACTTACTAGTAAATTCTAAATATGAACTGTGTCCATAAGTATGATGTAAAAAAGAAAAACGAAACGTGTGTGTGTCCAATCATACCCAAATCAACGAATCTGTAATAGTACAATTATCTGAGCACAATACTTGGCAAAAGCTTCTAAAATCAGTCCAGAAAAAATATAGTATGTTGCATTCTATGATCATATGAACCCAATTTGCATCAAGGCCTTTGGTACATCTCCAGCATTTTATTTTTTCTGATTGATATATAACAGCAATTGTGTGGGGTGTTAGAAAAACTCTGTGTAAAAATATCCATGTATAAATCTTCCCGTACAGAGAGGACATTGATTTTTTTCTGCAGATTTTAAGCATAGTTTCCTACTTTTCTCAGAAAATTCTTCTTTATTTATTTTGGTTGAGTAATTCCAGTATGACAGTTCAGTGGGAACAAGTTCAATTCTAATAATCTTATATATGATAGAGAAGTATGACTTACCTTTAAATGGATTATTATTTATATTAGAAAAGAATTCTAATACTTTTGAAATAGTTTTAGTTTGTATTTCTAATGCTATTTTAGTTTTATCTTGAATGTGTTTGTTACATGTTTGTATATCTAACCAACTACTATTTTCCAAACTGCATCTAGCAAACAGATAATCAGCTGAATGTGTTTTACTCATTTTCAGAAATTGATGCCAATAACTTACATTACTGTTCTTTGAACTAAACATTTTCCATGTCTTAAAAGATATTAAGCATCCATGTGTTAAAGTTGTAGGAAATAATATTACTAGTAGATCTTTGGTTAGATAATTCAAATTCATAAATCTCTTGAATATTAATAGAACTTGATTTATGAAAGCATAGAGATTAAACTTATGCTTTCCATTTAATATATAATCTTTTAAACCTCCCCAAATTACTGGTGCCCACATTTTTATAAGTTTCTATTATAGATGTGTTATTATCTATTAGCATATTTTCATTTATTGATTTCCAGCAGGATGCATAGGAGCAGTCAAGCCACTGGAGTATTACTTTAATAATTACAGATTTTAAAATATAAATCAATACTGGGGAAACCAATGCCTCCCTCCACCCAACTTTTGATGTGCCAGTCTAAGGAGATTCTTGCTTTTTTGGGATACCATAAGAACTTTATTAGAATAGAGTTTTTTTAACACTTTTTTAGAAGGGGAAGAATTCATGACTGACTAAAAATAAGATTTTTGGTAAGATTATCATTTTGATCAACATAAGTCTATCATCAAAATTGAAAAATAATTTATTCCAATTGTCTGTTAATTTGGATATTGTGTCAATTAGATTTTGGTAGTTAACTAAAATTAATTTTTTCATTAGTGTCAATAGTAATTCCTAAGTATTTTAACTGTAAATTGCCTCAGCCAAATTTTTTTTTGTAAGAGTTTAACTTAATGATTATCCTTTTGTTTGTAAGCAAGGTTTTTGTTTTATTGTGATTAAATTTCAGACCTGAAATCTTTTCAAAATAGTCCATACTGCTAATGATATGATACAACAAGAGTTCAATATTTCCACTAGTGAGCATAATGTCATAAGCAAAAAGTAGAATTTCAGAAGAATTGTTTTCATTTATTTAAAAATCTTTAATGTTTATGATAGTTCTTATATAGTTGGCAAACAACTTTATAATAAGTGCAAATAGCAAAGGGGATAAAGGGCATCCCTGTTTGGTACCTTTTAAGATATCAAAGGGGCTAGATATAAAGGAGCCTATTTTGGCAAAAGAAATTGAGTTATTATAATGCTTTTTATATCACATTATGAAATCAGTGGAAAAGTTATATTCATTTAGTACTCTGAGTATCACCAGTTTACAGAGTCAAAAGCTTTATCCATATCTAACCTTATAATGGATAACTCTTTTTTTATTTGCCATATCCATCAAAGAAAAGCATTTTATTATATGATCTTGAACTTTCCTATTAACTATAAACCCATTCTGATCTTCATTTACTAAACCAGTGAGCATCTGGTTTAATATTTTCACTAATATAGACATGAAAATCTTGTAGTCTACATTTTAAAGTAATATAGGTCAATAAGAAGAACATAAAGCAGGATCCTTATCTGTTTTTAAAATGGGTATAATAAGATAGTATCTCCATGAGGGGGGAATATTAGATGTTCTCTTTTCTTCTTCAAAAGCATTTAATAAAATTTTTAAAATATTATCAGGTAAAGGTTTATATACCTCAGGAATTATCCCACCTGTGCTTGATGCTTTGTTAGTTTTAAGATTTTTAATTTGGTCTTTAATTCCTTAAAACAAAAAGACTTATCAATCTTGCTTTTCTCTTCTTTTGATAGTTTATTATGTATGTTTTCTTTAAAATAAATATCCAGTAAGTTGCTGTTACTCAGGTTTAATTTTGCTTTATTAATTTCTTCTTAATATTTGCTAAAACATTTTAATATACCTTTCAGTTGTAATAGTCTTATTCCCTTCTTTATAAAAAATCTCTTTAATATGATTTATTTTATTCATGTTTTTCAGTCTAATAGATATTCTACGAAGTCTTTTGGGGTTTATTGACTATGACTGTAATTTATTTTTTTCTAGATTAATGAAAATCTTATGATGTAAGATTTCTAGGTATTTCTGATTTAGATTTTTCAACTGTGTGCTTGCAGCTTTGTCATTGGGTTTAACATTTAATTTTAATTTATCAATGTTAGCTTGGAGAGCACTTAAGTCTTTATCCCATTCCTTTCTTTTACAAATATACCAGTTCTTTACTTTACTTATAAGTAAGCTTTTAATGTGTCCCATAGTATGACATCAGTGACCTCATCATTATCGCTAAATTCCATAAATTGATTTATCTCTTTTAATAACCATTCATTAAAGCATTTTATTTCAGTTATATATCCCAGGAGTCTTTGGCAAGAAAATAAATTGCTTGGACTTAAAGTTAATTTAAATGTAATAGCATTTTGGTGAGATAAGGTACATGAAGCTATTAGTACCTCCTCTATTTTGGAGTATAATGCATTGGATGCCAACACTTTATCAGTATTGATTTGAGTCGCAAATCTAAAAGAGTAGTGATTAGATTTTAAAGAACCATTTAGTTTTAAGTCTGATATATCTCTCAAATGCATTGTATTAATATAATAATTTAAATGTGTCAATACTGAACATAGTCTGATTTGTTTGACATTTGTAGTGTCTTCAATAGGATGCAGTTAAAATCACCAGCTATCAAGTTTTCTCTTTAGAGTATGGTGTTATAATATCTAAGTATTTCTTAACTGTTTTAGAACCAATACCAGGGATCCAATAGGTAGGGTATAGTATTTTTATTAATTTATGTTACCACCAATCCCAGCATACCATTCTTGTCAGAACAGGAATCTACTATTTTAGGTAGTCCTGTCTTTTTTTCAAGACAATAGAAACATCTCTCTTTTTTGCCAAACTGAGAGCCAATTAAAACTGAATACTCTTTTATCAACACTCTATTTAAATCTTTATACATTAAAAAGTTTCCTGCAGAAAAACAATGTCTGCTTTATATAGAGTTAAATATTATTTAATCTACCTCTTTTTAAAGGATTATTTAACCCATGTATATTTAATGAAAGGCATTTATATGCTGGCATCTGTTGGAACACTACTATGAAATGATTTAGTGCATTAAGTATTATGCTAACAAAAGAACAACTTGTTATGGACAAACATAATAAGGATGATGTGAAAAATTCAGAATTAGGACATTTTTAACCTCCAACATGGTTAAAGTATTCCAGACTTGATGAAACATTCATACAAGTCACTTATTAGCAACACCATAACACAGCCAATCACACTGCTGCTACTACTTCTATGTACAGAAACGTAAAATTTTCTAAATAAAGATTTTACACTTTTTAAGAAGATGTTAAATTACTAGAAAACAAACTAAAAAACTACACAAGGATAATATATAATGCTCCCTATCAAATAGAAGAACTTTAGATAACGATTAATTTATAATAATTAGCATTAATTATACATAACATTTATTTATTTATTTATGAATATCTCACACAGGCTAGAAGCATGTGAAACAGTCAGCACAGATTTTGGCTAGTTTCATTCATATTCATTACCTAACAAGGCAGAATTATAAAGCAAACTGCTACAGTCTGCATTTTATGAAGAAATATGTTATCTTAATGAAATTGTATGTGTTTTTCAACTTATGTTATTCCACTTTTCCCTATATAAGGCACATATCTGTGTCTTCTGACTAATAAAGTGGTGCTGCGGCATTATCTAATATGAACAAATGCTTCAACTAGGAATAATACTCATTAAAAACCTTAGAACATACCTATCAACTTGAAAACATCAAAAATCTGAACAAAAGCCCATGAAAAATAGGTAGAACTCCATATTGTAATTAACTTAAAATTTGCATACATAATTATGCAATCTCACCCACTCCAATGGAATTGTGAGATATCAGCTTTCAAATGCAAACTGAAGAACAGGCAACCAAAATATGGCCCCAGACCCTGACATAAATGGTAACCATTTTTTTTATGTGTAACAATGATGTTCACTGGAAAGAGAGAAAATGATAAACCTTAGGATTTTGTTTTTGGTGACTTGCAGTATGTGGGTTCTGTGGTAAAAGTAGGGCATTTAATGGTAGGCAATATTCTAATCTTAGCAAAAGAATATTATAGTTTGCTAGGACCTCCAAACCTCATTCTCCATGGCCTACTGATCAGTGCCATAGCTAGAGTTTATGCTGCCAGGGCTGTTGTTGAGTTTGCTGTTCTTCCTCCCTCACAAAATCATGGTAGAATACCCCCCCCCATAAACAGCCAACCACCTACAGCCATTCCAATGTCCAATTACTTGGCTATTTCGCCCCATTTACCATAAACACTGTAATGTGCATACTGCTTTACTTCTACAATGATTATTTGGATTACATGTAAAACTTTTATTTTACATTTTATAGCACAAACACTAATAGTTATCTGCTTAACAAAGCAATATAGTCTCATGATGAAAATAGACTTAGCATTAAAACTTCTCTGCCCTTGAAAGTCACATTCATTGAAACAGCATTGAAACCCACATTCAAAGAAAATGCATCTGGGAAGTGGGTGATAAAGATTACCTTTGGGCTGTTTTCAAATCATAGGCCCCTTGCACATGAAACATACATGTGTTATTTGATGCACCTTCCTGATTGTATTAAATTATATACCTTGTATAATACAGCACACTTATTAGAGCGCAATTTAAATAAATAGTTTTGAACATTTTTCCAGTAAGCAATGAAACAAAATGCATGAACCAATAATGAGAAAACTGCCCAGTTCAGAACATTTCCATCATAAAAGTCTACTCAAACTTCTACAATCCACCAGCATCAGTAAATATGTACAATCTCTGCAGAAGTAAAAGTCATCTAAGAGATCTGCAACTAATGAAGAGGCTGCTGCTAGCAAACAACTTTATATTTCATTGTTTCATCTACAAATAAAGTGCCTGTTGCCCTTGAGGAATAAATTGCCTATGTTAAATTAAGAAAATGATAAGCTAGTAATATTGCAATAGGGAATGGATGGCAAACTGATAACAGGTTCATAGTTACTAGGTATCTCTGCCAAATAGGACATCTGCAGGACTGCAGCACCCACCCCCTTTAAAAGTACAACACGGTACAGTACAGTACTAGCACTCCATCTACATACTGTGGGATTAGAACTCACAGCCTTCTGCATGAAAAGCAAGTACTCTACCTGTTGTACTACTAACAACACAAACAGACTGGGTATAAGCATCACTAAACTTCTCTCCCCCTGAAGAACTATACAGCACAAGTGTCAGAAAAATATGTATTAATGTGTGTGTGCTTAATGCTGTTTAGAAACTAAATAAGTTAACACATTTTTCATTCTATTTTATATGCACTATTTTATATACAGTTGAGTTTCATATGAGACTAAAAGATGTTTTTGAAACTGCAGTGTGCTTTCTGAAACTTGCAAGATGCCCTCTGACCTAGTAATTGCTAGCACAGCAATATTCATGTTTATGCCTTTTGGAAATGTACTTGAGAAGCAGGTGATTATCTGCTAGGTCAGGAAGAAATGAATTAATAATGCTATATTCTGTAAATGTAATGACTTTAAACAATCAGCTCTGTTCGAAGTATGAGAACCTGCACAGCTGCAAAAGTTATAGATAACATAGACAAAGGACTGTTAGAGAAATGAACTGCAATCTATACTTGCTTTGTGCTCGAATTAGCCATAGTACCTTGAATGGTAACATTGCATATATCTAACCAGTGGTAGCCAAGGCCACGTTGTTTTTCTTAGGAAGTTTCTCACAAAAATTGATGGTATCAGCAGAATATTGTAAAAACAATCACTGTGAAGTAATGATGACAAAACTTGTGATTCACTACGTCAGCTTGGTAGGCAATGTCTTATTAGAAAATGTATAAAAATACTTGCATTTCCTGATTCTAGTTAGACAAACTGTGTATTAGCACGTTTTTGTCTCCTTGCTGCAAGATTAAAGTGCCTTAACCTGAACCTACCATGTTTTGATCATTTTTAAAGTATATTTTTCCTTTGACAGTTTTGGTCCTTCGGACCAGAAAGTACCTCTCACTCTAGGCTCAGGTCAGAATTGGGCCCGGTGGCATGTACCCTTACGGAGAAGTGGCCACATTGGCTCTTCTGTCTTGAAAGACCTGAATTGTCGTTCGAAAGAGGCCAGCCACTGTTTCTGATCTGGGATTGGAGGACGAGTCAACGTTCTGGTGGATCAACACACGGAGGATCGGGTAAGGAGGAATTTACCTTTTTTCTGTTTTGGATCAGGGACTTGTTACAGTATTGTTTTGTCAGGAGATTTGCATGTGCAGATCAGGGACAAAAAGATTGCTGTCTTGTCATAGATCAGGGAAACAGAATAGGTAGGTAGTTATTCTAGATAAACTGTGAAAAGGTGTAAAATCATGGTACCATATGATAAGAAGGGTTACGTAACAATTTCTAACTTAGCTAAGGCAACATGGTAAATCAGTGCATGAAAAGTTCCCGAGACCCACCCCTAACCGAAGACGCGAAATATATGCAATTACAGCGTGCCGATAATGTTAAGTATTATACAAAATGGGTTGATAAATACAAATTTGATGGTAATTTAGATAAACCTTCACTTAATTAAACTTGTTAGACAATTTAAAACAGACACGAAAGGTCAGCTAAAAAAGCAACGACAATTAGGAGTCCCTCAGGCATACAGGTGGCTTGAGGAAGCAAACCACAGGGAACAAAAGATTAAAAATTCAAAAGCAATGTTCTTAGATAAAGAAGATAATAACTTGGTAATAGCAACAGCCCCTCCTCTGCCCCCTCCGCTTCCCTTACCAGAATATGAAGCGAGTGGACAAGCTGATCCACCTCTGCTATACCCAGCTGTTCCTGCAAAATCAAAACCGTTTGTCAGAGATCCTATCGAGACCAGGTCTCGAACACGCAACTTGAGAGGGGATATTGAATTATATGAAATAAATAAAAATTCACAAGCTATGAGTGAGGAAGAGATATGTCCACTCATAGAAGTACCAAATCCGCAGGCAGGACAGGCAGGACAGGATCCAACTCTTCTAGTATATAGAATGTGGACACCGGAAGACATCCGGAAAGCCACAGAGGGAATTCCCCATCCAAAAGTTAATTTTAGGAAATTCTTAGAAGACTTGCAAGGCATGAGGTTAAGTTACCATTTGAATGGAGAAGAAGTAGAGAAAGTAGTTAGACGAATCGTAGGTCCAGATTGGCACATGATCAGTGGCAACTGGAATCCCCGTGATGCAGAGCTTAGACCACTCCCACATAGTAACGCAGAACTGGACAATAGAGTGAAAGGTCTGACAGACCGAATCTCTGAGAAATGGAAGCCTAGGACTGATTGGACTTGCATTAATCAATGCATACAACAGGAAGGTGAAACTGTTGATAGATACTATGCCAGATTATTAGAATGTTTTAATAACCATTGTGGAATGCAGGTACCTGAAGATCAAACACATGATTCCCCATATGAGCAACAGCTAAAGAATGCATTTTTAAAAGGCAGTATTGCGCCCATTAGCAGCTTTATTACAAAGCACATGGTAGATCATCGTACAAGTAGATTACAGTCATTACTTGAATATGCAAGACATGCCGAAAGGCATTTTAATAGCAAAAAGAAAAAGAAAACTCAAGTATTTGCAGTAGAAGATGGATCAGAAGTCGTTGTAGTACAAACTGGGAAGAAGGGCAAGAAAAATACCCAGGGAAACAAACAATCTGATAAGCGATCAGAAGACTTTGAAGAAAGAAAGAAAAGAGGTGAATGTTTCAAATGCGGGAAAAAGGGACATTTAGCAAGGGATTGCAGGCAAAATAAAAAGGTAACCACAGAAGACAAGGAGGGTGAGGAATGATTATATGACAGTCAAGAATCACTGGATAGGAATAAACAAGAAAAGACAAATGCAAATGTGATAGAAAGGGTAGAGGATATGACAGAAGAAATAGAGGATGTACATGAATTCATAGATAATGAAGAAAATAAAATTTTGGACTTAGCATTATTGAGCTTAGAGCTCTACTTGGCAGACACAAAACCGGAAGTTACACTTCTGGTAGAAGGGAGGGAAGTCAAATTCCTGTCTGACTCAGGGGCTTCATGGACCCTGATACATCCTTCCAAACTACCAGAAAATTCAGAATCACTGGACTACATATTAGTGAAAGCAGCTAATGGACAGCTGTATCGGGAGCCACTCTTCCACAACATAGCAATAACTGACCCAGTTTCAGGGATGACCCAGGAAAGTAAAACTGTTGTTTCTGCAAAATGCCCAGTGAATCTCTTGGGCAGAGACCTAATGCAGATATTTGGCATAGCCCTAGTTCCAACTATGCAGGGTATGGAAGCACAGCGACAAATGGATACTTTTGTAGTGCGGCCGGAGGGTGAAACATTTTATTGGTACAGCCAGGACTTAGTTACGACTGGTCTAGGGGCAGTAACCAAAGAACTGATGAATGTAGCCATCAGTAAATCCCCCTCCCTTGACACTGATAAACAGCATTTGTTGCATTGCACTCTATATTACTGTAACAGACCAGGACCTGATAAGGAATATGAGCAAGAACTGTTTAGAAACCATGCTAATAGGTTAGTATTACGAAATTTGTACTGGGACACAGAAGGAAACAGTGTAGTAAGCTGTTCATTGCCCCAGGAATTCCTAGCACTTTACAAATCTAATCGATTATCACATGTGAGTTTAACTAAAGATAGAAATTTGAAGTGGGCAGACCTAGGAGAAAAAGTCACAAGGTGGGAAAAACAGACAGAGTTAGAACTCTCTGAACAAGGAGTACAAAAGCAAAAATTAAATTGGATAACACAGACACACCCAGCTGTGCACTCACAGGCAAGTGGGGATAGCTGAGTAGCACTCTTACTAGAGGAAGAGGAAAAAGCCTTACGAGACATACCAGAGACTCTCTGGTCAACAGGGAAATCAGATGTAGGACTTATTCGTACAGCAGGACCAGTTACTATCACGCCAAAATCAGCATTTAGACCTCAGAAGAGACAGTATCCCTTAAGAAAGGACGCAGAAATGGGAATCAAACCTATAATAGCAGCCTTACTTAAGGAAGGAGTCTTAATAGAATCTCCTGATTCACCATGTAATACACCCTTATTTCCTGTTAGGAAAGCAAATGGAGAATGGCGTATGGTCCAAGATTTACAAGCTGTAAATGACACAGTTATACCCAGGGCACCTACGGTGCCAGATCCACACACTTTATTGAATGATTTGAAACCTCAACAAAAGTATTTTTCTGTGGTAGATATAAGCAATGCATTTTTCTCAATACCGATACACCCAGACAGTCAACATTGGTTTGCATTTACATTTCAGGGGAAATGGTATACATATACGAGACTACCACAGGGATATTGTAAAAGTCCAACAATATTTGCACAAGAAATGGCAAGTAACCTGGCGTGATTTATTCCACCGAAAGGCAGTCAGATTTTACTTTATGTAGATGACATTCTGCTGGCAGCCCCCACCCAGCAAGAATGCAGAGAGGATACCATAGCATTATTACAATTTTTAGCCACTCAAGGACACAAGGTAAACAAAAGCAAACTGCAACTTTGGAAAAAACAGGTCAAATACCTGGGATATGCAATATCCAAAGAAGGCAGAATATTAGATGAAGACAGAAAAACAGCAATATTACAAGCACCTAAACCAGCTACCAAGAAGGAAATGATGTCCTTCCTGGGTACTACTAACTTTTGTCGGAGTTGGATTCCAAACTATGCCTTGGAATCTGCTCCACTGACTAACTTGATATTCAAAAAGCTGATGGCAGCACAAGATTTATTACAGTGGACACCAGAAGCAGAATCAGCTTTCTGCAAACTGAAACAACTGATAGCTTCTTCCTTAGTTTTAGGATTACCAAACTATCATAAGCAATTTTTCCAAACTGTAGACTGTAAGCAAGGTTATATGACATCAGTGTTAACACAACAGCATGGGGACAAACAATGCCCCATAGCTTACTATTCATCACAGCTAGACCCAGTGGCACGATCCTTGCCCCACTGTGTACAAGCAGTAGTCGCAGCTGCAATGGCAGTGCAGGCTTCAGCCTCAGTGGTATTGTTCCACCCTCTCACATTGAGAGTGCCTCATGCAGTCACAATTATTTTACTGCAAGAAAAAGTAGCATATCTTTCCTGTATGACTATACTGTTGAGCCAACCTCATATGACAATTGAACGATGCACAATTTTGAATCCGTCAACCTTGCTCCCAACCCCTGCAGATGGCAAACCACACTGCTGCCTGCAGGAGATTGAGCAAAAGACACTACCTAGAAAAGACCTTACAGATGTTCCCTTGGATGATGCCAAGGTGACATATTATGTGGACGGCTCGTGCAGAAGGGGTCCTACAGGACAGAATCTAGTGGGGTATGCAGTAGTTTCTGATACCGAGATTTTAGAAGCAAAGTCTTTACCACACAACTTATCTGCACAAGCAGCAGAATTGATTGCCTTGACAAGGGCATGTACCTTAGCAAAAGGTAAGAAAGTAAACATTTTTACTGACAGTCAGTATGCTTTTTCTACTGTACATGTTTTTGCGCAGCAGTGGAAAAATAAAGGAATGATAACATCTACTGGTAAACCAATTAACCATGCGCAATTTATTTTAGACTTGTTAGACTCTATTCAGTTACCTCATAAAGTAGCTATTTGCAAATGCGTAGCTCATACCAAGCAACAGGATAGAATTTCAAAAGGTAATGCGAGGGCTGATACAGCTGCAAAACAAGCAGCTTCAGCTTCAGAAGTTTTTCTTTTAAGTGAGGAATTACAACCATCTAAAATTTTAGACTTAGAAATGTTAAAAACAATGCAGACACTTACTACAAATGTAGAAAAACAGAAGTGGATAAAATGAGGAGCAATCCTTGAGAAGGGACTGTACATTTCCAAAGAAAACAAACCGATTTTACCATCTAACTTGTTTAGATATGCAGCTTTGTTGAGCCATGGGCAGTGCCATGTCTCAACAGGGGGGATGGTACAGTTAGTGAATCGAGTGTTTACGATGTATGGATTTACAAACTACACAAACAAATTTTGTGCAGCATGCCATGTTTGTAACAAGCATCATGCACAAGGGGCATTGAAACCTAAGCAAGGGAGTTTCCCTATACCACCATATCCGTTCCATACTATTTGTATGGATTTTATAGAACTGAACAAATGCGAAAATAAGAAGTATTGTCTTGTCATTATAGATATGTTTTCCAAATGGGTGGAAGCTTTTCCAACTAAAAATCCAGATGCAGCTACTGTTGCAAAAGTCCTCGTTAAAGAAATTATTCCTAGATTTGGCATACCGGAAACGATTTATAGTGACAATGGCACACACTTTGTAAATCAAACTATACAACAACTTAGCCATTATTTCGGGATTTCTCTGAAAAATCATTGTGCATACCACCCCCAATCTGCAGGATTAGTAGAGAGACATAATGGGGTTTTGAAAAACAAGCTTAGAAAATTGATTAGTGAGACACAAAAGAACTGGGTGCACTGTTTACCTCTGGCACTGTTGAGCATGAGAACTGTTCCAAATGCAAAAGGGTTAACTCCTTTTGAAGTTCTGTTTGGGAGGGCATATTATACACCTCAATGGAAACCTCTCATGCCTGCAATACAGGAGGCTGACAGTTCACTTGCAGGGTATATGAGGCGATTTTTGAATAACAAACTTTTAAACTTGAATTCTGTTTCAGATAAAGAGCAAACAAGACTATCAGAAGCAGCAGTAGCCCCAGGCGCATGAGTCTGAGTGAAGGTGGTGAAGAGAAAAAACTGGAGTTCTCAGAAGTGGGAAGGGCCGTACCAGGTACTACTGTCGACACCCACTGCAGTCAAGATCGCGGAGCGAGCGTCCTGGATTCATTTGACACACTGTAAACTGGTTAAGAACTTTGAACTGGACAAAAACCTTGTTACTGTTGTACAACGAGAACAAAATGACCAGGTATAGAGCAAACAGAGATGCAGAACAACCAAAGAAAACTTGCATGATTATTCTGGTAGCTATACTGATAACATTGTTCTTTTTGTTGTGGCCTTTCCTTTTTCCTGCCACAAAAGTTGAACTGATGAGCTGACCATAGACTGGCACCCAAACGTTAACACTTATCAGGCAATTACACGTGTGTATGCTGAGACTTTTAATGTTTCGAACTGCTGGATTTGCACAGCCATACCAACAGCATATGGGGGGTTATTAATGACTGCAGTCCCCCTAGGGGTCAATGAGACCTGGGAAAATTTGATTTATGACACCGTAGATATTAAAGCATATGATAAGGTAGCACTGTATTTGCCTGTGACACAAAAGGGAATTGTATGTTTTTATAAGAATGACACAGTTCAAGTGGGTTGGAGCAAGTGCAATGTGACTGTACATTACAAATGTTATACCAAAGCAAACAAAATGGGTACAGCTTGTAATTCAAATTATGACTCATTTCTTGAGTCCATGTTGAAGACTATTGAACAAGTGCAACGTAATCCTATACTTTTTAAACAACTATCTGTAATAGATAGGAAAATGTTTCATGCAGGGCAGCCATTTCGTAACAATGTAACTACTAAGGTAGAGGATTGTTATTTTGTGTGTGGTAAGAAAGCATATAAATGGTTACCTGAGAATTGGTCTGGCAGTTGTTTTTTGGGGTACCTGGTCCCGGCCATACGACACACTGCAGTTTTGCTTCAGGGAAATATTCGAAATACCCGAGATGTGGCCAAGAAAGCCGTCTGGAAGCCTGAAAATCCAGTGGGACAGATTGAGGTGGGCTGGAAAGACCATCATACTGTGGGTACCAAACTGAAGCACATGGACTTGAGTGATGCTGTTATATCGTGGGCAGGCATATTACCTGCATATGGCGCAGTGAAATCGATTTGGGAGCTGCAAAAACTGTCTAAACTTCTCGAAGTAATGAGTAATGCAACTTTTTCTGCTCTTGAATTGATAACTGATGAACTGAATGCTATGAGAACTGTAGTGCTCCAGAACCGAATGGCTCTTGACTTCACCCTAGCGGCGAGAGGTGATACATGCGCTTTAATCAAAGAAGAGTGCTGTGCATATATACCTGATCATCAACATGAGATAAACGACCACCTTGAGGTGATACAGCAAGTGTCGGCCATGACCAAACCAGGCCCAAACCCTCTGATGGACTTTTTCCAGAATTTCTTTGGGGGGTGGGGTTCCATCCTAATGAACATCCTAATTGCCATTTGTGTGGGATTACTTCTATTAGGAACATGCATTTGTTGTGGTATTCCCTGCATGAAAAAGTTAATCAAATAATTTATAGATATATCAGTTTCTGAGACTTTGTATCAAAGTACTGAAATTGAAGAATTGTTAGAATGTGAAACACTTTCATAAGTTTAAACTGAATGACTTTCTTAACTGCAAATCCTGAATGGAAGAGGTTAGGAGAAGAAGCAAACTGTTTATTCTTTTGAAAATAGAATTAAAACATATTAACAGGGGGGAAATGTCGGAAAAATATGTATTAATGTGTGTGCTTAATGCTAATTAGAAACTAAATAAGTTAACACGTTTTTCATTCTATTTTATATGCACTATTTTATATACAGTTGAGTTTCATATGAGACTAAAAGATGTTTTTTGAAACTGCAGTGTGCTTAGTGAAACTTGCAAGATGCCCTCTGACTTAGTAATTGCTAGCACAGCAATATTCATGTTTATGCCTTTTGGAAATGTACTTGAGAAGCAGGTGATTATCTGCTAGGTCAGGAAGAAATGAATTAACAATGCTATATTCTGTAAATGTAATGACTTTAAACAATCAGCTCTGTTCGAAGTATGAGAAAATGCACAGCTGCAAAAGTTATAGATAACATTGACAAAGGACCGTTAGAGAAATGAACTGCAATCTATACTTGCTTTGTGCTCGAATTAGCCATAGTACCTTGAATGGTAACATTGCATATATCTAACCGGTAGCCAAGGCCACGTTGTTTTTCTTAGGAAGTTTCTCACAAAAATTGATGGTACCAGCAGAATATTGTAAAAACAATCACTGTGAAGTAATGATGACAAAACTTGTGATTCACTACGTCAGCTTGGTAGGCAATGTCTTATTAGAAAATGTATAAAAATACTTGCATTTCCTGATTCTAGTTAGACAAACTCTGTATTAGCAAGTTTTTGTCTCCTTGCTGCAAGATTAAAGTGCCTTAACCTGAACCTACTGTGTTTTAATAATTTTTAAAGTATTTTCCTTTGACAACAAGAAATCTGGAAAAGCCAACATTTATTGGGGGAGGACAAAGGCCCAAAAACCAGGGACACATTTTAAACTTTGGTTGTATAATCTTGGAAAGTTGCTAGAATAAGATGTTTTCAGTTACCATCCCTTTCCTAAAAAGCAGGAAGACAAGACAGGAAGACTGAAATTAAATGGCCATCATTATTTAGTGAATTCAGTTCTCACTGATTTGCTAGCAAACCACACATTTCAAGAAGAACAGAACAAAAGTTATACCAGCCAACCATTCCAGACATTGACTCATAAGCGGTGGTATGGGTAGGGAATTTCTCTGGGTTTGAGCCTGAATAACACCAACCACCAGGTATACTTAACCGGGGCATTTTAGACACACACACACACATTCGCGCACACGCGCGCACACACACACACACACACACACACACACACACACACACACACACACACACAAAAACAAGGCTTAAAATAAATGTACACACAATGAGGCTTAAAATAAATGCACACAATGAGGCTTAAAATAAACACACAACAAGGCTTAAAATAAACACACACACACACGGACACACACACACACACACACACACACACACACACACACACACACACACACACACACACACACACACACACAAAATGAGGCTTAAAATTAACACAACTGTAAACCAGAAGTATGACCTGCAGTCAGTGGAGACCAAAATAAATATATATAGTTTATCAAACAGACCGGTTTCGGCTTGTATTTATCACAAAGCCTTTATCATTTTGAAAAAAACATAAAAAATACACCCCTTTTATAGTGTGTCATCAATCCTAAAGCCAATCACAGATGTTCATTTAACCCAGGTGCAAAAAGCCCTCCCAGTTTAATTATCCAAAATAAACACATCATTTTTATGCGCCAAAATGAATCATTAATGAAATCATGGAATTGAGCCCCACCAATGTGTATATAACCCCAATACAGTTGTAAAATGTACTAATACACATAGACAGAGAAAAAACATATAGGCATCAATGGTAAAGACCCATCCACGTAATACTGGTAAAGTTATAAATGCTGAACAACTCCCATTTCAAAAGCATAATATCCCTTGTTCAAAAAACACTAAATAAAGGTGCCCTTCATAAGACATACAGTTTTGTATCTCCACAAGCATTATTTCTGTTGACCCTTAGTGTCCGGAAATTATTAGCATACAAAAAACCTTCATTAAGAAGGCCTAGTGTCCCAGAGTCAAAGCACTATGTAGGAACACCTCACACAAGCCACTACAACTGTTATAGCAAAATAAACATTTCATAAAAGAAAACCTAAGCGCCAAGATAAATCATTAGTGAGATCATGAAACTGAGCCCCACCAGTATATATGTATATATATATATATATATATATATATATATATACCCAATATAGTTGTAGAGTATACTATTACACACTGACAGAGAAAAATAATTATTAGAGGTCCTTGGGGATAGGTGCAGTTTCTCATATAGAAATGGGAAAGATTTAGCATCATATTTTAATCACTACAAACATAGTTGTCATATATCTAGCGAGAAAAAAAAAGTACCATCGAAGGTGGGTTTGTTAAGGGGGAGTCACCAATGTGGACATTGTAGGCACTGCTGTAGAATGCTGAAAACTATGTGCTTCAGTAGCAAGAATACTAGCATAGTATTTGAGATTCCTTTTTTCGCTAACTGTAGCTTGGAATGGGTTGTTTATTTAGCAATGTGTCAATGTTCAGCCTTTTATGTTGGACAAACGTCCAGGGCGGTGAGACATAGAATTTCTGAGCACATGAGTGAAATTAGGAAACAGCGTGACACTAACGCTCTATATAAACACACTTTAATACACAAGACTGCAAGCTTCCAATTTACAATTATAGATAAAATTACTGGGTTGCAATGAAATAAAACTGGATGGCATGAACTGCTCAATGTTAAGGAGAAAAAATGGATAATTAAACTGGGAGGACTTTTTGCACCTGGGTTAAATGAACATCTGTGATTGGCTTTAGGATTGATGACACACTATAAAAGGGGTTTATTTTTTATGTTTTTTCACATTGTTAAAGGCTTTGTGATAAATACAAGTCAAAACCGATCTGTTTGATACACTATATATATTTATTTTGGTCTCCACTGTCTGCTGGTCATACTTCTGGTTTACAATAGTGTTTTAGGACCCTGCAGATGCCTTACTTGCAAAGGCTTTCTTTGGGACTGTTAAAATAAACATACACACACACACACACACACACACACACACACACACACACACACACACACACACACACACACACACACAAAACGAGGCTTAAAATAAACACACACAATGAGGGAAGCACTGAATAATAACTCAGCTTAAATAGATACACTGCATAAACCACTCTGTCAATAGACTTCTGCCATTAGTGTGCCCTGAATAATGTGACTGGCAGCAATAAATGGAGAAGACACACACATGGAACCTCTCTGCCCTGCACATATAGATATACTGCACTGAATAATAACTCTGCTTAAATAGATACACTGCATAAACCACTGTGAATAGATTTATGAAGGACCCACTGTCTCTGTTCTGCTTAAATAGATAATAGATTTCTGCCATTACATCTGCTTAAATAGAATAGATTTCTGCTGTTAGCAGTTAAATACACATGCACAGTTCTATTTTTTCATTATAAGCTGGGCCCGTAGTATCAGATAGCATACGATTCTTTTTTATTTTTTTTCTTACCTGGAGGCTGAGCCCATTTCTTATCCTGACCTGCGGCATGTAGTCGGGTGCTGGGCAGACACTGCAAAACTTTTAAATTGTTGCACTGCTACTATATTCCCTCCAAAACAGTTCAAAATAACAGTCCAATGAAGCTGATGTCATTCACGCATGCCCCCTGTTGGCTAGTGATGAATGTTGAAGTCAGCCATAAACTTAAAATTGTAATACAAATAAATAAATAAATAATCACAAACAATTTGGGAATTAAAGGGGCCACTTGGGAATTCATGACATCCTATTATTTTGCCCTCAAAACCAGGAAAATACCAAGAAATTCCATATGGTTCAGAGGTATACTTTAGAACTGCATTACAAAATCAGTGTACTAGCTACAGAGGGAGTAGTATACTCAGTAGTAATGTTGAAAACATTTAACACAAATTCCCTTTCAACTATTAAGTGTACATTTCTGTATTATGTTTGAGGTTTAATGAGAACACCTCTATGTGTCCCACATCAGATATGTACCCTTTGTGCATGATGTAACTTCCTCTCCCCTTCAATAATTAAACTGATGTTCTAGGTATATATAGTAAGCCATTCAGAAGTCTAATATGATACTAATATATTAAATTGCGCTACTTTGTTTTTAATACTGAAAAGTATTATTTTAAAAGCTAAAGCATTTAAAAGTCCATTTTTGCAATCTTTTCTGTGTTCTGTAAGCTTCCTGCTTCTGATGCGTTAAAGGTCATGTTGCACTTCCTCTCTGACTCAGGAACTGTCCATGAAGGATTCACAGTGAAGAAGAGACACACAGAAAGAAGCTCAAGGCAAGCTGAAAACCTTCTCTGAACTCATCTGAAGTACTTCGGCAAGAAAATAGTCTGGAAATAAAGTCTGTAAACACAGAAGGCTCGTGAATACATTCTTGAAGCCACATTTTATCTGAAAGACACTTTTTAAAACCAAATAAGCAGGGGAAAGTTACACAACCTTAATAACATTACTAGAAAGAAAAGAGGATTAAAACCACATCAGTGCACACATGTTTACTATATCCCCCACTCTCAGTAGCACTATATGTAATACTATATGTAAATACTGCTTTAAATATTAAAAATTAAAACAGTAAAGAGTTTTAACATTCCCTTTTACACACATACATTTCCCAACATTTCAACCAGCTCACAAACCAGAATCATTCTATTAAGGTTACTCAGTTATTAAATTGTTGTGCAAAGGAAACAGTAAGAGGACAGAAAAGAAAGAAAAATCAATAGAAAATCATAAAAAAACAAACAAACATTTGAGTATGGTATTTCACTTTAGATTCATAATAGTTTAGTTAAAATAAGCTTATTATTATATACTTTACTCTCTATATTGCAAAAACTGCTGTATTACAGTAACAGGGAGACTAATACTTGTAAAGTGAAATTAGTGTAAGGAAAATGGAAAAGTATTACCTTTAGATGATTTCATTTAAAAGATGTTTCAGAAACAGACAGTTTTAAGACAATTAAAATATAAATAACTAACAGGTAGTTTTATTTGTCCCGGAGCTTTTCTGTTCTCTTTAACTGTCCAATCATTCATTGTAGACTGTATTTTTAAAGATACACTCAAATCCGTATCATCAGTAGAATTAAGTAATTTTTTTTTCTGGATGAAGAAAACTGCATCTTCTAAGGAATCAGTTTTTCCCCCTCTGGCAAGAATAATTTTAGTTTTGCAAGGAAGATTAGGTGAGTTTTTATTCCATATTTCTTAACTGATTTAACAGAGGAATACAAGCTTTCCTTTCTGAAACCACCAGAGAGGAATTGCCATTGTCAAATATAATGAAAGAGTCATCAAGTTTTATGGGTGAAGCAGACCAGGCTGTTTTCAAAACTAGATCCTTGTCTTGACTAGAAATACATTTTACTTTTACAGATCTTGGCTCTGAAAGGTTTTTTTGCTTCGTGTCACTACAGTCAAAGATCTAGGAGTCCTCTCTATGTCAAATGACAGGGCTTCAAAAAGGTTTAATGTTTTAGGGATCCAAGTGGATACGAAGTTTACTATGTTATCTCCTTCAAGTTGATCAGGGACTCCATAAATCCAGATGATGTTCCTCCTCACCCTATTCTCCAGGCCATCAGTTTTTTACAAGAACTTGTTGTTTTGTTGAAGAATAAAATGAATGTTATTTTCTCCTTCTGTAAGTTTGCTGTATATGTCAGTGATAGAATACTCCATAACAGATATCTGGAATGTATATTGTTTTGCTACTTCCTTGATCAATTCAATCTGCTCTGTACAATCTTTTTTATTTTGTTAACTTTGGAGTCCAGTTTATCTAGTTTTAAGGACAGGTCTTGTATACAAAGAATAGACCGTAACTCTTTCTTCATTGAATTTTCTTGCAAAACTGCTTTACAGTGGTTCATCTTCCTTTGGTAAATTTTTATCTTAAGGTTTGGACAGGAAAATATTTGAAATGTAAATTATTTTTCCACCAAAATGTCCCAAGAGGTTTACAACATGTTATTTCAGCTTATTTGACAATTGTTTATGAAAATGGCAATTTAATCTGTCAAAAATGTATTGGAGCAGCAGATCAAAATTCCTGTGCTGCTAACTGCTTGCTGTCTTATCCACCCCCCCCCCAAAAAAAGTCTTAAACATGTTAGCCAGCAATTTTGTTAATCTCTTCCATCTTTATATTCTCATTCTCTTTCTCCCCGTATCTTCCATATTTTAAGGGGTATGAGATCTACTGCCAGCAAACTGTGTGCCACAGTGTAATGTTTTATATAATCTTGGATGTGCCATACTTTAGCTTTGCACAATAAGTGCAAATAATGTTACTGGGACTGAACTAATATGTGCTAATCTCAATGGCTTTGTAGTGCATGGAGCTCTGGAATTACCCTTAAAAATTGGGAAAATGATAAACTTGCTAAGTGCTTCCCTAGTGCAAGGCTCAATCTTAATAGTGTTTTGGGAAGCTAAACAGAGCCTTGTCAAGGACACTCTATGCACTGCTAAGATCAGGTTTCCTGCTAGGGACTGACAGCAGAGGTTGTCATCTGGCAAGCAGTGGCAGAGGGTAAAACGTTAAAAGAAAGTATGACAGAACATAACTTTTAAAGCCATTAAAACTACAGAGTAGCACTTAATTTCTGCCTGATTTACAGATTTCTCAAGTGTTCCAGTTTTACAGAACATCCTTGATTTTTTCTCATATTTCTTTCCTGTCCTTCATAAAACTTTTGGTATTCTGGTAAATCACTGATGACTGTATTCAGTCAATATTGCCAGACATTAGATTTTCATACTTCTTATTGTTCAGGGAATGCATGTTTATGAAAAACCTATTGATATGTTAACTTTAAATGAAACAGGGCAATATTTAAAAAGTGCTGCAATTCTGATTTCTTGTCCTTCTGTTATTTTTGCACCTGTCCTGAATTCTTATACAAAGAAGCTGAGATGTATGCTGCTCTCTCTCTGATGGCACAAAGTGCTTTACCAGTTTTTCAAGCAAGTAAAACACTGTGCGCCTACACCGTTTTTCTGTAAACCCTGGCATGGCCATAAAGATCCATTTTCTGCAAAAAAAATGATGATTGTGTCATCAGTCATAACATTCTATTATGGATGTCAAGACTCACTTCTTGAAAGTCACTGTCATAGATATATAGGTTCATAGGTAAATACTAGGCTATCTGCCCTTGTGGACCATTCTAAGCCTTGTCAGGTTCCCTTTCTGTGCTCAAAATAGCCTATCCCATTTGGTTATAGATTGGCCTTACCTATCCCATAGTCGATAACTATATATTACAACTAATGATAATAATTGTGATCATATCATACATAATTTGAGGAGATCTATGCATGGGATAAAGCATTTAGGAGCTGCATCTGTCCATTATTAGTACAGGGTACAGTCCTTTGGTACATTTTCTGTTTCTCATCCATAGATCTAAGTTGTGCTTGAAAATGGACAGGGATAAACTTTGTTTTATGTGGATGGGGAGTCTGTTCCAGAGCAATGGTGTACTCTGTAAAATATACCTGCACCTCAAAATCATTCTGTCGATGTTGCAGAAGAAGTTTAGATCCCTAGATTGAGTATTTCTGATACCATTTGACTTCCTGATGAGCAGTAAATCCATCAGTGGTGGGTCAGGGGATCTCTTGGATGCCAGACAGGGGTCACCTCTTAGCAGTGTGTAGGATACAGTGTATAGTGATATGGCTTTTGAGTTGGTCCATGTAGGACATGAGGTTCGGCGGATAAATCTCAATGTGCATTTGTTGGCACCCATGTCTCAAACGTATTTTAATCTGGCTATGATCAGAAACCCAATCAAAATCCTACTTTATAAGCCTGCAGGCACTTATGTCAATGTCTGCAGGTCCCTTGTTAATACAAGTAGTCAAATATAAATGACTGCCCTTTTTATGTAGTCTGCACCATCAATTATTTCATAAAGAAGAAAGAATATATTATATCTAACATATCATCTGTGTGCTGCAATAAATGTACATACATGTATCATCTACATATCTACAGATAATTCTATAAGAAAAAAAACACATAAATATATGGGTGTACTTCTTCTGACTTCCCTGAAGCTAAAGGTTATAATTAGAGTGGCATCCTTATCTCACATCCATAATAAGTACATATGAATTTTTGAGTTAAATGTAAACTTAACTTTTCCCTGAAGTGAATAAGATTGTCTAAGACAGTAATGTGACTGAGAAGACTCCTCCAGAAGACTGGAAAACAATTGAGAAAAGTTTTTTTTTTTTTTTTTTTTTTTTTTTTTATGCACTCCTAATGAGAAATGTAGCTTGTTTAATTTTAAGGTGGCACTTCTGTGAGTATAAGAAGATATGTGTATATTAAAGTTATTAGCCATAGACAGGTAGTAATTTTCTTTAAGTAGTTTAAAGATAAGCTTTTGAGAAGATAGGTTGGCCTTCAAGTGACTGTAAATCAGTTTCTCTTTGAACTGAGTTTCTGTGGTTTTCAACAGAATAAACAGGTTGCATGAAGCATAGGATTATATATTGTCATCACTAGCTTTAAGCACCCCTCACCATTTTTTCACACAGGTGTCAGAATGTATTCATGTGACTGACACTGGCTGATTGACATCCATGTATACTCAGATCTTGAGTTATGAATAATGAATGAAGTGTCATTTAGTTTTATTTGATTATTATTTTTTGCCAGGTTTATCTGACTGAGTTTAGTAAAAAAAAAAAAAAACATTTTCAGTGGTGGTCCAGGGAGAAGGGCTCCAAGATATTACAAACATTTTTAAACAGTCAACTAGTGATGTTCATGAACATACATTAAATAATATAGGTTAACAATTACATATACATTTGCTAATTAAATTACATTTCATACGCAATAAAGGAAACTATTACAGTATAAAGGATACTTATGCATTTACTAGATGATGAGCAGTAAACATTGGAATAGGTGTATTAGTAGGTTTGTCAATCAGATAACAGAGCATATGATTAGTGATTAGAAATTCAAAGTAATGGAAGCGATGGAAGGAACTTGGCAGAACATAAATGTTAATGTTGTAGTTAAGACATGGGGTATTAAGCAGGTTCAGAGAGAATTTTATATGGTTACCATAAGGTTTATATTAGAGGTATAGAGATGGGTTGGGTGAGCAGTACCACAAATCTGTATATATATATATATATATATATATATATATATATATATATATATATATATATAGCTGGGAGATTTTTGTCAAGTTATTCAGGTAATTTTGTATACTAGTTGTGGGGCATAGGAATCTCAGTGAGCAGACACATATTGATGATATGATAAGCTAACATTTAAAGTGTCATTTATCCTGGAGATATATAGGATACAATCATGCTGTTGTAATGTGCAAGCCATAGTAATAGTGAAATGAAAAGCTATCTAACTGTTGCTGTAAATTACTCTTATTAATTTTTGCTACCAGCAATAGGGCTACTACCCTCTATACCCCCTGCCATAGTCTAATAGTGGGTGAAAAAACAACCTTTAAGAAATATAATGCAAAGAAGGTGTATTAGTTTGTATTAAAATGCAGTTGAACTGAAAAACATAGGAATCAGCAATAAAAGACAATGCCATTACCTTAATTTAACTCACAGCACATGCATCGCTATATGACTTTCTTGCTATCTGTCCAGACAGAAGTAATGTGAGCAGGGTTTGTTACTGCACATTCTGTGGGTAAGTAAAGTAAGTAATGTTTTTGGGGTATGACCTGAAAAAGAAGCAGTGGTAAGTAAAGTGTATTCATGTCTAGGGATTAGAGCATTGATAGCAATGGCATGTCATACATAAAGGAGGTAACTCAAATGAATATTCTAACTATCGGCCTATAGCCCTTCTATCACCCTTAGCAAAAGTCATGGAAAAATGTATTCATCATCAGCTACTAGACCATTTAATTCAACACAACATACTAGCTAATAGCCAACATGGCTTTAGGCCATTCCATAGTACCACTACTGCCCTCTTATCCTTCACCGATTCCATTAATAGAAACCGTAATAATAATATCCTCTTGTCTGCACTCTTCATTGATCTCTCGAAAGCTTTCGATATGGTAAACTCTGCTAATAAATATTCTTAAATCCCTTTCTCTTGACACTCAGGCTGTTCAATGGTTCAATTCCTACCTCAGCAATAGGCAGCAGGCTTGTCATTTGTGGAGATGGCAGTTTGCAGGGCATGGGTGGTGTCATTTTGCAGTTGCGACTCTGCTTACTTTGTCAACATTCGGATGGGTGCCCCTCAGTTTGGGCAGGCATTGCTACCCATCTGCCATGGCTGCGCTGTGGTGTACAAATGAGTCAGTTGTTCTGTTCGCACGTGAATTGTGAAGGTCTGTGGGCCAGTTTCTCTCAGTGGGCAAAACAGGATTTTTGTCGGTTGGATGACTGAGGGCGGTCACTTGTTTGCGGTTCGCTCCACGGTGGCAGAGTTTCTTGCAGGGTGGAGGGCTTTGGGCAGCGGTCGGTACTTAACATATTATCTAGTTCCTTGGAATGTGGTTTTGATAATACGTAAGTACCATTATTTCTGCTTTGTTGGGGGCTGGAAGGTGGTCGCAATCATCATTTTCATGGGCTGCGAGCTCCATGGGAGGAGTAAGTTTCTACCGCAAATGCGCAGTGTAAGGTTATTAAAAAAAATGTATATAAAATAAAAAGAGGATGATCACAAGTATGGCTGCCTTTGAGTTAAATAAAGGGGGCTCGGGGTGATGAGGAGATGTGCATCAGCCATATCGAAACTGGTAGCCATGAAAGGAGACGCTTGTATTTGCAACGTCATGGGGGAGAGGCTGGCAGTGGCTAAGGTGGCTAAGGTGAATCAATTTAGAAACTCAGACATAAAGACTCTCATCACTAATGGCCTTTGCTATATATAAAAAAAAAATAATTGAAACGATGTCCACCTTTTATTTGTTGTGGGTTTGTGGTTGATTGTGACTTGAGGTTTACAAGCAGGGGCGGGCTTGTCATTAGTCATTTAAGAAATGTGTTTTAGTATGAGTATACAAAAATGAAGTACTGAATATGTGTGCTCTACAAATGGTCAGTTTCCATCCACTGCACTCATTCCTTTATAACGAGCAAAGTTAGAGAGCAAGGATAAAGACGTTTAACCTGAGGAGAGTAGAGAGTAAGGATCTTGTCACTTATTCATTAGGTTGCTCCTGCTCTGGACACCCTCACAAGTAATAACTGCACTGGAGTTTAACAGTTATGGTTTAATAACCGCACTGGAGTTTAACAATTGCTATGGTTTGCTTTGCCCTTAGGCACAGGTAATAAAGTTTATTCCTTAAGTACATTGGAGGTTTATCCTACTTTTAAATAGGAGAAAAAATGGGTGTGGTGTATCCTAGGGAACTGTAATTATTCACTGAGTTACATCTTCTCAACATCTCATATGTAAAATGTGAAGCACTATCTAGATGAATGTTATCAATATATGGCAAAGGTAATGTGAGAGTAGTGAATTAAATTAATCCAAAAAAGGAAAAGATGACTGAAAAGCAAACAGCCTCGGAATCACCAATAAGTGTTTCACCAATTGTACAGCATACAGCATAAAACGAATTTATTGTGACAACCACAAAATAATGTCCAAAAAGACGTTATAATGAATAAAAAGGTTAAGCGCTTTCACCCAAACCACCTTGGGCTTCATCAGAACTGTTCTGATGAAGTCCAAGGTGGTTTGGGTGAAAGCGCTTAACCTTTTTATTCATTATAACATCTTTTTGGACATTATTTTGTGGTTGTCACAATAAATTTGTTTTATGATGTACGCTGTACAAGAATTAAATGAATGCAGACAAAGTAATTGGCATTGTAGCTTTCCTGCACCTTTGATGTGAGGGCACCATACCTCTCAACTATCCAGAATTTAGCAGGAGGGGCACATCTCAGATTTTAGCAGAAGGTCCACATTCTTACCTCATATTTCTGGTCTGTTCCTCATAGGATTTGTGGTTTTCTTGCAAATCACTAAGATGATCAGAGGATTGAAATCACTAAGTAATGACAAATATTTGAGTTTCAGACTTCAGGTCCTTCAGAAAATGTATGCTAACACAAACTTTGTTACTCTAGTGGCATTTTGAGTTTATAGGAGCAATATTTAAGATCTGTCCCTATTTTGAGCTTTTGCCCTCCCACCCCATTTTGACAGGCTTTGTCCAGATTTCATGCAATAAGAGGTTGAGACGTATGGAGGGGCACATCTCATTCTCTTCTATGGCCAGCCATTCTCAGCATAAAAGGTCAGCATAAAAGGAACAAGTCTTTCCTAAAAAAAAAAAAAAAATCAGCTTCTCTGTTTACTAAAATTCAGTTTCTCTGTTTACTCTGACTTGATATAATAAGAGATTAGCTTCTTAAGGACACAGCCTTGAGCAGATGGGGTGTCATGGGTTCTCTCAAGTCAGTCAATGTGGTTGCTGCAGTCTTCGTCACCAAGATCTTTGCTTCTGTATGACCATTGCATTGGCTCTAATCAGGGGATGACTTATGGCTACAGAAAGGGGATGGTGCAGGATGAAGATTAATAGTTGTGGGTAGTTTTATGTCATCTGTTGTCCCTTCGACAGCCTTAGTAGTTCTCTGTTAGGCATAAGGCAAGCCAGTCCAGCAAGGAGGCATTTGATTATGGCTGCTTCATCATAGATGTGTGGTGGTGTTGCATTCATTCCTGAGTTGGCAGGATAGTTTGTCTTTGCAGATGTCTTGAAAGTTGTTTTGTCTTTTAGATGATTTACATGTCTCTTCTTTCTTACAGATGGGTTTTTTTTGGAATGCGGCTGCTATAATTTGGAATAGGTGGGTATAAGGTATGGCCTTCTTTTTACATATTAGAGGATTTACGCTTGTCCTTTTTTTTGTAGATGGTGGTGTGCCGAGTACCAGTGGGGGCGATACACAAGGACCTCACAGATGATGGAAGCAGTGGCGAGTGAAGAGGTTACACATGGGGAGCACAAGGTGGCAACAGTTACTGACTGAAATTGCTGAAGGACAGAAGGCATCATGCAGTGGCTTGGAAAGGGTATTTGAAAGGTATTGTTTTGATAGAATGGATGTTTTACCACCGGAATGGGGCACAAGGTAGGTCCGAGTAATCATCTTATTAAGGTATATTAGAGCTCCATGTTCAATTAGTGAGAGCTGATTATTGCATTGGTACAGGGAGCAAGTAAGGAAGAGGCAGGTAGGGGGGGCCAAAGGAGAAACAGTTGGGGACAGTTTGTGGGGAGTGTGGGGATGAGTAGAGTTACGACATTCATAGGAGCACAGGGCTTATTAGGTTAAATCCCTATGTCTCTTGTCAATTTTGTGAGTAGAGTTTTAAGAAGCATGGTAGGTAGACGGTTGGTGGGGTAGTTTTAAAACTCGGTGCGTTGTTACAGGGGAGTTAGAAGGTTTAAAGGAAGCTTGGTTGTAGGATAAGGCTGCGGTAGGACAGGTCTTAATTGCCTATTAGTGGTATAGGTAATATAAGGAAAGAGATCTCCAGGGGTAAGGCCAGGGCCAAGCAGGGGTTAAGAATGGTTCAGTAATGAGCGAATTGGGGGTGTTTATGGCTGGTATGTAGAGTATTCTGTTGATGAGCATAGGCGGGTTTTCGGGAACTAGGTCAAGGGGTGCTAGTTTTTGCTAGCTAAGGTAGAGCATTAAAGTTGGAATTAGACTGTTCCCTACGGTAATGGAGTTGTTGTACATATAGAACTGGGTAGTGGGTGGGTTAAGGTGATATGCTATGGTTAACAGGGTTTTGGGTGAGATTTGCTACTAGTTGTTTGAATGGGTGCCGTCTTGAGTTCAAGGAGTTATAGTTTGTTTTTGTTGTGGTTATAGGCTGTCAATACAGTCAGGTTGAGCCATGATTTCAGTTTTGAAGGCAGCGGGCTAAAAGGGAATGTGTTCTCTTGGTGTGGATGTTCTGGTGTTACAACGGGGTCATGGTAATTCTACTTTATTTAGTTTCATTAGGGTGTGTTTCAGTGATGGCATGGATTGGAGTTTGACAGGATTCTAAGGTGCTTTACAGATGATGGGTACACCAAATTATGTTTGGCTTGACTCTTCCCTTTATGGGAAATGGATTGAACAATTTTGGGTAGAAGGGAGGAGGAACAGCCTGGTCAGTGTGGTTGGCGGAGAAGAATGATAGGCTTGCATCTTCTATTCCCCTTTTGATGTCTGGATGTTCATTTCAAGGATCTGGGGAAAGGAAATGAGTAGTTGGAGGAAGCTTGCTGAATAGATAAGCAAGCTGAGGTAAGGATGGTGCTTATTTTTTGGAAGGTAATTCAATGGATGGTGCATGAAGTGAGTTGGGACGCTGCTTCATACATAAAGTAAGGGAGCAGAGGTATGGACCCTGCTTGTTGGGCAGGGTGAGTAGGTACACTGCCCTGATTAACATTGCAATGAATGATGTATGAAGTGAGATGGGACGCTGCTTCATAAATAAAGTAAGTGAGTAGAGGTATGGACGCTGCTTGTTGGGCAGGGTGAGTAGGTATGCTGCCCTGATTAACACTGAAGTGAGATGGGGCACTGCTTCATAAGTAAAGTAAGTGAGTAGAGGTATGGACGCTGCTTACTGGATCAGGGTGAGTAGATACACTGCCCTGATTAACATTACAATTATGTTATGCTGTATTTAGAATCAATTATATCATGAATAGTTGTAATTAATAAAGTTGGTGATCAAAGCTATGTTATGGAAATTTATTAAAGGTCGTCAAATGTCATTTAGTGTGATGTGTATTATTGAAGGGGACCAGGACAGCTGAATACTGCTTGCTATTTCAGAAAGGCGTACTGCAATCTAGGATACTTAAATGAACTACCTTTTGTGAACATCATGTACTATTTACTGTAAATTATCTCTTGTATCTTATTCTTAAATGTATTGTTTTATCCTGTATACCAATATTATTGCAATCTTTTCTTCCTGTTACTACTGCTTTGCTGTTTTTGTAATCCTTTATTATTTTGCTTATTGTTAAGACTTCTTTTTTTATTACTGCTTTGTGTTACTATTGGAGATTTTCTCCCCAGGCCTCTACTGAAAATGGACATATATCCAGTTAGACTAGCCCAGTCAACAAATGTAAAATAAAATAAAATAAATGTCAATTATCACAAGTATTTAAATTTGATATATTGTAGGCCATTGTTAGTTGCTGACTTATTTTGGCAACAGGGTTAATAATGTGAATGTGAACGAAGAGAGTGGTATTGAATAGTAGCCTTAGATATGTGTGCTCATTGGTGAAGTTTGTAGTGACCCAATAAAGTCAACTTAATTAGTGTGAAGATATTAGCTAATCTTTTCCCAATACCAACAATCATTACAGTGGATTTTCACTTGTCATCAGTTTTTGCAAAGGCCATTTCCATTTCGAGGAGATATAATTCTGAAACAGAATTTAGATGAAGATTAGGTTCTTGCGAAACAGTTAATGATATGCCATCTGCATACTTAATATTATTTAGACTGGGCAGAGCCAGAGTAGATAATTTATGCAGTGGGCCTAAATCTGAGCCTTAAAGAACACAGCTAGGGAATGATCCTGTGACACAGAATTTTCCTGACTTAAAATGTATCAGTATTAGGTAGGGTATTTCTAAACCAACTGTTTATTTCTGGCTCTTTTAAAATTAATGAAGATGGTGCCTGCTAAGAATCCATTCTTCATATTAGTACAAACTTCTGATGACAAGAAAAGAATTGATGTTTGCAAACTGTATTTTGGTTAGACATTATGTTCTCTATGAGTTGTAAGATCATATTTTTGGATGACCTCAAGGAATTGTTCATAATCATCTTTTCATGAATTCTGGCTGAGGGGCAAACAAAGGCAATGGATATATAATCAGCAAGAGATTTAGGGTGAGGTATTTTTGATAGAGAAATGATTTTTGTGTCTTTCGGCTTTTCCCGGTTAGGGGTCACCACAGCGGAACTCCGATCCGCTAATGATTGGCAGTGGATTTTTACGTGCCGAGTTGCCAGCCCTGACACACAACCTTCAATGAAGGTACGCCCATTCATGCATGTCTCCACACAGAAGACGCTCTAACTGAGAATCAAACCGAGCAGCATCTTACTGTGAGGCGACAATGCTACCGCAGCACCACCACCGCAGTATTTGACAGGGAAATGATATGAACATGCTTATAGATTAGACATAAATGGAATAACTCTGCTTTAGAAACAAAAGATACTACAGCTTGTTTTACTAAAACAAATCATGCAGGAGATAACAACCTTCAAAACGTTAATACCATTTTACAACAGCAGCAATGATAGCAACCAGACAACTCACTTCTTTCATGAAATAGAATCCCTTAAACATCTTAATGAAAGATTTACTGAAAAAAAACATTGCTAGACCAGTTCTACTTGCAGGATTTAAATGACAGTCAAATTGATGCAGCCTTAATATGCAAGATTGGTCATCTTAGTCAAATCATAGTCTTACTTATGAGTCAACCCTGGTGAAGGCTTCCTCTCAATACTCTTCACGGATTGCCAGAACAATCTTATTTTAAGATTTCAAAATGGAAACCTTTCAGAAAGAAACAATATTGTCAATGCTTGCTCCAGCAATGCAAATCCTTTCACAAATCAACAGCACTAAGTCACCCACAAACTGTTTTCAGAAACTCTCTACATACATGAGATAACTGAGTTTAGTCTCTCTTTTAGTGCTGCTTTGTAAAGCTTATTAAAGTGATTTGCATCCTATCAAGTCAAAACAGACCAAACTTGCAGCAACAAATAAGGATTTACACAATAAATCAGGTAAAGACCTGCCCCATATATATTCAGCTTATTACTGTATATGGAGTATGTTTATGTTTGTTTGTGTGTGTGTTTTTTTAGGCATGCTGTAGAACCAAAAGTGAGTCTTTAATTGCTGTTCAGGTTTAAAGCAGGTTTATTTACAATGGCCAAATGAACAGTTCATCTTTCTAGCCAAATGATCACACTAGTAAATATAGAAAATACAGCATTTCAGCTTAATCTTTTCACAGGTTACTCAATAATTTAGATGTTCAAACCACAGTACTGCAAAAGCTATATGGCAGTATAAACGACAGCTTGATTTCTTTATTCAAACAATCATTTAATCAAAATATCTCCACAAGCCTTCCATCAGCTTGACTAATGCAAAATAAAATGAACTTACATAGTTCTTCTACAGTTAACACAACAGGTACTTCCAACCCCTCACAGGATTGTTTACATTACGCAGTATAACAACTTTCCCACTTTATTTTTTATGGAATACACTTCAAACTTCTTCTTAGAGGTATTCCTTTAGACTAACCTTAATACCCCCTGGAGACTTTATCTGGCTTCTTTTCACATCTCAGGGATCAATATAGCAGTGGTAATGGCTCTGAAATAGCTCCACATTCAGTCAATTCCATTAGCTTCTTGCTTTTTCCTGCTTCACACATAATAATAACCTCATGATTCATTTGCATCTGTCGACTGAGTCCATTTTAACAATCTTTGCAGCCTTGCTTTCAAATTATTCTTTAAGTGCACTCTGAAACTTTGAATATTGTTGCTTCTAAAAGGTTAAGTCTTCAGTATTCTTCTTTTCATTGTCTCAATAGTTTCACTACCAGTACTATTCATATAAAAAGACTGATGTATTATTTATTATTTACCTTACTTCTCCATGCTTTCTTAGCTGTTTCTCCTATTTTTCTGAAAACAGCTTCCTTTATTAAGAGAGTTATCATTCCAGTAGAGGACACATAAGTAATACCCTCTTTTCAACTACCACTTCCTTGGACATTCATATCTTTTATTACAGTCTGTATATTTTATTTCCTGAAAAAATTATATACACTGAATCTTAGTCCTATTTCTATGTTTTACAGTATTCTAAACAGAAAGTCTATTTTGCCAGTTATTTTTAATAGCAGAATAACCAGGGATGAATTCCTCTCCTACCTGCTGCTCCACAATTATTTAAAAGTCCATTCTACAAGTAGACAGTTTGTCACTGACCCCTAAACCAGGTAGTAAGGCTTTATAGGTCCTCATTCAGGATGTGACTGATCTATAATTACCAGAATCATTTCTCTCGCGTTCTTATTTTTCTTTTGTGAGAATCTTCAGGCTTTTGAGAGTGCTCCCCTTCCTGCCTTTGCAAAGAGTTTGACAAGGCCCTTCTCTCTCTTTCTCACTTCCTTTGATAACAGGTCCTTAAACTCCATTGTATACCCTCCCAAATGGCTTTGCAGAACTTGTTTTCATACTTATCCCCCAACAGCCTCTCCACTGCTCATTTTTACATCATGCTCAAGTCTGCAGCCCTATTACATGCCCGTCAGAAAATGTCATGTTCTCTTCCATTATTTGATTTGACTCATGCTATCTTAGTTCCTCCATCAACATTCCTTATCTTTTCTCCCTTCATTCTACTAGACATTGTTATGATTATTTAATCTCCTCTCATATCAGTAGTATCCCTTTCACTTTCACCCCACTTTATTCCTTAACCCAAATCTATGTTTCATTCCTTTCCTTGCTCCTTTCTCTAATAGCTTCCACAGTACTTTGCTGTCCTCCAACCAACATTCCTTTCATCAAACTTTTCTATTATTATTCTCTTTTTCTCCAATAATTGTTTTTAGTACATCTTCTCTGTTACTCAGTACCTGACCTGCTTTATTTGCCTTTCCTCTTTCCCTCTGGATCATTTATAATCCATAATCCTTTCTCCAGATACATGCCTCCTTTTCACTCTTTCTCTTGCTCTCCCTCTCTCTGTCTGTGTCCCTCTCATCTCATTACCTCTTTCCCCATAAAGCTTTCATTCATTCTTCCTATTTATAAACTGGTCCTTCCTATGTCTTCTCCTATTTACATTCTCTGGACCTTTAATTTTTCCTTGCCTTTACTTTGTCATCCAAAATATGCTATTCCGCATTCATCCATTTCCTTTACTTCATTTTGCTTTAGGCTTCATCTCCAGTATCACATGATCAGATACACTTAAATGGGCCCATGCTTTTGCTTAGTTACTTTCTGCAGGTCTAAAGAGATATTGTAGTTGACTGCCTTTCTCACTAAATATCCTACTAAACTACATATATCATTTACTTTGTCCAGTTATCATTCACCAGATCCACTGTCATCTTAGCATCTGGTCTTATAACTTGGTGCAACAGGTGGCTCACTCACCTCTGGTGCTGAAGGTTGTAATTTCTATTCCTAGACCAGGTAGATGATGACACATAAGGGGGGGGGGGTGCTGCACTCCTTAGTGTATTGTTCTTCTGTTAAAGTGTCACATCTACTTGTGCTGGTAGTAGTCCAGGTGGATGTAAAAGATTGCACAGCACCTATCTGAATGACTAGGAGAAGTTAACAGATGCCCAAGCCAAATTTCACCCAGTGGAGTAAATACCATCATGGGTGTCTCCTGAAGAGTAGCCACTACCCTAGTGGGACTAACCTAGTCAACAAAGTATAAATAAATATTTAATTCCTTTTGCAATTCTCTCCAAACCACTGTAGAAATCTTCCAGAAATTTTTCCATTCAGTTGTTTTTTTTTTTTTTTCAATTCCCATTCATGTAAATGGCTGCACTTCTACTTTGCCACTGTTGTATTCTGTCTGCCAAGATCCTACCTTGTCTGCTCTACTTTCTCCGTCTGTGTTACTTCTGAGCTACAGGCTCATAGCTGCAGAGCATGAAGCTACCAGCAAATGCATTGGCTAGGTAGAGCCTGGCATATGATTGGGATATCAAAGTAAATGACTCAAACCACTTTTTATACAAAGGTACCGAAAACTAGTCATTAGACAATAAGAATATTATCAAGAGAAAAGTTCATACACAGAGGTATAACTCAGTTATTCTTAACATGAGAATTCTCTTTTATTAAGCATTTGTTTTCTGATTCACATGACCTAAGACTAATATAGCTTCAGTACAAGTAGATTTCTTCAAGCAGGCTTTCTTGTATTATTCTATAATATAGCACATTAAAAGCTGGATTGTTATCTTTTATGTTTGCCAACCACCAAATATTTGTACAGTAATTTGAGACTGCCGATGATTAGTTGTACTTGTATTTCACTGCATTTCTAAATGATGCCCTCTGTACAGCATGGAGCTAGCATTATCTTGAAACTGTCTCTTACTGCATTATATATTGAAGCTGTATTTATAAATAATTGTCTGAATTTGCTTGGTAGAAAATGAATAGTGAAAAACAGTATATAACAAAGAAAATATGAAGGCCTACAAGACAATCTGCTGTTTTTTTTTTTTTTTGTAAGTTACCAGAAGGCATCCTGAATACCATCTGATATTCCCTGATATTTCAAATGAAACCACGCTGAGCCAACACAAAAGTACTAAATGTCAGTTTAAGGTCACTCGATTAATATTGTTTTTTGCATGCCTGCTATTGTCTCTTTCAACTTTCTGAATTTAGTATGCTGCACTAAGCTGTTTTTTTCCCCTAGAAGTTAGAATTATGTTCAGAAGGCATACCATGCTTGAAGTCAAACCAAAATTCACAAGTGTAGTATGTGCCAATATTTAATTATCACAGTAGATGTACAACGTTTTGACAATGTCGCAATAATTCATGTGAAAGAAATATTGTCTAAGTTCCAAAAGATTTGATATGCATCTCCCATATACTCCAATGTATCACATCTCACAATTTAATTCAAACCATCACCCCGTGTCTTATAAAAAAAGATGCTGATACCCTGTAAATTCTTATTGCAGTCTCAGAAACTGCAAATATATTAGCTGCTGTAAGATTAGCATCTTCTGGCTGTGACATGCCCTGCTTACTTTCTGTGAGTGAGACATAGTTAGCATCTGTATGTTGATGCATTTATAAGTAGTTACAGGGAAAATATAGTACTAATTGATCCCAATGAGTGCCTGGGTTTCAAGATTTATGAAGCAGAATTATCCACCATAACACCAGCTCCATCAACAATCATTCATTGTCATACACTTCTACTTTTAGAAGAGATCACATGACAAAAAGACTATAGTTGGGGAAGAAGTATATTGATCAGCTAGGTACAGTCATGTCTTCTGCATCCCTGGTATTCAGAATCACTGTTTTTCTCCATCTGAACAGCACTTAATGCAGATAAGTGGCTCACTAGCCCCTTAAACCAAAGGTTCTGGGTTTGAGCCTTGGCTTGGTTTAGATTTCTGAGGATCATGTCAGTCATCCTGCTAGACCTGGGTCCATGGAAGTAAATATTGTGGGAAGAAATATTTGGGGAATTGTTTGGCTAGACTTGTATAGGCCCTAGGGCTGATAGCCTAGTACCAGCCTATGAACTTCTTTTTGTAGGTTTTAGTATGCATTCAACTCAAGATTTTTTTAACCTGGAGTGATTGATCTAGTTTATGGTTATGTGGTATTTCTCAGCAATGTTTTCAGTCTCCTCTAGTATTTTTCCATAAAATGCGTTTGTGCAATGTAGAAAACAGCAGGATTTTTAACATAACTTGGAGATGACTGCTGGTAGTGGATAGCACAGTGGTGTAGAGGCTGACATTGCTGCCTCACAGTGTTTGGTTCTTCAGTTCATTTCTCTGCTGGGGTGCCTTTATTACAGAGACTACATCTCCACTGTCATTTTATCCCTCATCACAAAGACATTTAGTAAAAAACTACAAGAAAAACCTAGCCAAGCTTGAGTTTTCACTGTGTGATACCTTAAACCTCCTGTAATAGAGGCCCATTTGATATATGCAAATGACCCCTTAAGGACATCAAATGTTTCAGCTATATGGTTTCTGAATGTACATGACTGCTTTATTCTTTATGCAAACATTTAGGCCAACAAAGCTACACACCACTAGCTGTGGACATGCATGTTTTGGCCTTCTTATTACCTTGTCAGCACAGCATAAGTGGTCTGTTTGGCTATACTTTGGAAATGCAGGGTCGTTAACCCAAATGGGAGGGAGGAGGATCAGCACCCCTTCCAAGATTACTTCCTAAGTCTTGTGCCCAGTGATTATCAGAATAGGCTCTGGGTCTCCCTTTAACTTGATTTAGATTAAGTTGGTAATAAAAGAATGAGTAAGTGAAGTGTTTCAAGTAGCAAAAACTGCATTCTCTCCATGTACAAAGATCTTCAAAGTGCACCTGAACCTAAATCCTTATTAATAAAACTTTCCATGAGTAACATGGAAAATGTGGTAGACTTCCTTATGATTTTTACTGTACAAAATATTCCTTAGTTTATACCACATATTTGAAAGTAAGCTGCTTACATGGGGGGAGGGGTCACTGCAATAGCCCAGGTGTGTTGCCCTCCCTGACAGTCAGACCATAAATCTGCCTTGTTTGAAGTAATGATCACACCTGACAGCCGCACAGCATCACAAAAACTAAAAAATTCTGCAAAGCAAATTACAGCCTACTAGGCAATAGTATAAAAAGTTCCGAAGCCCCTGCTAACACAGCCAACAATAACTTCTATGCAGAGTGTAACCATATAAACAACTATATAGACTCAGCTGTATCTGATAGGATCAAAACCAGGTCCTCCTGAAAAAAACAGGCCACCATGGTGAACCTCAAGTATAAATAGGTTATATGACAAAAGGAAGAAACTGATGTTTAAGAAAAAAAGGGAACTTACTCTGTAAAATAAGAATACCCTCCCCAGCCTGAATAAGAAAATCAGATATCTTGTAAAATCCTCTAAAGCTAATTACAAAGCAAAATTAGCATCCCTAGCTAAGGATAATCATAAGGCATTCTTTAGCTATGTCCAGAATCTAAAAGGGAATGTCCAACTATCTGCTGAATTTATAATAGACGGTACCTCTCATACTGAACCTGAGGAAATTGCCAACCTGTTAGCTGACAGATTTGATCCAAACTTTACACACCTGTCCCCACCAGCCATACCCCAATGCATACCTGACACCAGTCCTCTACCTTTTATCTGCAAAGAGCAGATCATATCCGCACTTTACAAGACCAAATTCTCTGATTCTATGGGACCAGATAACATCCCAGGCTGCTTACTAAACAATCTAAAACAACACCTAGTAGAACCACTTACCACTCTCTTTAACCTCAGCCTGAGTACTGACTTTGTTCAAGCAGAGTGGAAAACAACAACAGTAATCTCCTTGCACAAAAGGAGTCCATCAACCTACCTTGGGAACTATAAAGGTATAAAGGTGGTGCCTCAACGGATCCTGGAAACTATCGCCCCATAAGCCTGACTAGCTTGGTCTGCAAAGCTATGGAAAGGATCATCATGGACCTCATAAATAAACATATTGGGGACCTACAGACACTGGATCCTACCCAGTTCGGCTTTGTTAAGGGCAGATTCTGCCTCCTAAACCTGGTTGATTTCTTTGAAACAGTCACCAAGGCCATTGACGAGGGGAAGGTGATCCACACAGCCTACCTGGACCTCACAAAAGCCTTCGATACAATACCCCACTCAGGCATTATAGATAAGCTCACCAGCTTAAATATAAACCCCTATGTCACTAGATGGATTGCAAACTGGCTCAAGGACATAACCCACATGGTTAGAATTGCTGGAGCCATGTCAGACTCCAAACCAGTTACAAGTGGTGTCCCACAAGGCTCAGTCCTGGGACCTCTCTTGTTCGGTATATATTTCTCGGAGGTACAGGCCAACACGGAAGGACTGTGGCTGACCAAGTTCGCAGATGACTGCAAACTGGGCGCCATAATCGACTCTCCAGCCGACACAAGCATCCTCCAAAAGGGTCTCATAGAAACAGACAACTGGTGCCAGAGCCATGGCCTCAAGCTAAATGCCAAAAAGTGTATAGTCATCCCCTTTGACAAAAACAAAGTGCCCACAAATTACCACATAGGTGGTAATCCATTAAGTACAGAAGAAGTAATTAGGGACCTGGGGACCCAAGTTGATAGCAATCTCTCATTTGACAACCACGTGGCCAAAGTGGTTAGAAAAACATTTTATATAGTCCACCTAATCATGAAGTGATTCACATCTAGATCAGGGGAGGTGATCGTGCCTCTTTACTCATCCCTCATCAGGCCCATAATTGACTACAATGCCCCTTTTGGGATGTACCTTACCAGACACCTGCAGCAACTGGAAAGACCCCAAAAGTACCTCACCAAGAGGATCAAAGGGCTCAAACAGATGCCATATGCTGCCCGGTTAAAGAAACTCCAGCTCTACTCAGTGGCAAACCGCCTGTTCAGAGGTGATCTGTGCCTGACGTATAAAGCCATGTCCAACCCGGAATTAATGGACATGCTGCACCTCAGAAAATCCAAACCCCATCGAGCTACGCGCTCGAGAGACTTAAACCTCAGCACTGAAATAAATAGAACATGCTGGAGGGACAGATTCATTACCCAGAGGCTCCCTTCACTCTGGAATAAAATCCCAGTCCAGGTTAGGCAGAGTCTCTCATTGAGTCTCTTCAAGAGGAATCTTGATGAGTGGATGGGAGATAGTAGGTTTACCCCGGGTATCACTTCTGTGTCACTGTTAGACAGAGGCACAGTATACTAACCTCGAAAAAGGGCATAGCAAAATAAATTTAAAATGGGTGGCGAAAGCCAAACACATTCTGGCTAGGCTTATAAATGCCCTAGGGCAGATAGCCTAGTATGAACCTATGAACCTATGAACCTATGAGCCTGAAAAGTCTTATCTGCAAGGCCATGGAAAGAATCATTGTAGATCTTATCAACAAGGACATAGATGACCTTCAAACTCATGACCCGACCCAGTTTGGCTTTGTTAAGGATAGATCATGCTTATTGAACCTGGTGGACTTCTTTGAGAATGTCACCAAAGACCTGGGTGAAGGCAAAGCAATACATACTGCCTATCCTGACTTAGCAAAGGCTTTTGACACAATCCCTGACTTCGGTATCATTGAGACATTTTCCCAGCTGGGGATCCATGTGATATAACAGACATAAACAGGATATATTACTGTGCAGCTAAATTAATAACTGATAAGGTTCTACCACAAGCACACAGGGTAGTGAGGGAAAGGAAGGGGAGAAATCAAATATCATCATGGAAGTACCGAACAGAGAAAATTACAAAGCAATTAAGACAAGAAGTGTCACTGTTAGAATAGTATAGAAGAGGGAACAGATCAACAAAAAATATATAGAAAGATAGACGTGATAAAAGCGATGGATGCGCAGTATTAGAATAGATCAGGATCTATCATGCACTATCACAAATAACAAACTAAAAATCTCAGCACAGGCAGAAAAACTTAGAAGATGCACAGATAAATATAAAGAAAAAGTACAATATAAGCAATTTATTGATGACTCACAAAAATGTTATAGAGAACTGAGAAACAAGGTAAAAGGAATTGAAAGACCACCAAATTAGAATAAATAGATATAGTTTGGAGAAGTATTTATGAAGATCCTGTAGAACATAACAAAGATGCTAAATGGATAGAAGTAAAAGAAAGAATAAGAAGTTTAAAGGTACAGGATATGAAATGAGATGAAATAACAGCTAGAGAGATTGAAATAAAGTTAAGAAAAGCCTCTAATTGGAAAACCCCAGGCCCAGATGCAGTACCTAACATCTGGCTAAAAACATCTTTGCACATAGATTTAGCCATGAGTAAGAACTATTTATATGCAGAACCTGAGCAGACACCCACCTGGCAAGCAACAGGAAAAACAATGCTCCTACTTAAGAGTGAACCTGCAAGCTACCCTATAAATTATAGACCAATAACTTGCCTTCTGACAACTTATAAACTATACATGAGAATTGATGCTGACAGAGTTTATAGTCATTTAGAAGAAAACTCAATAATGGCACTAGAACAAAATGGCAATAAAAGAAAGTCATATGAACAAAGAATTATTTGTTGTCAAATAAAGACATGCTGGAGAATCGTAAAAAGGGGAAGAATCTAATTATGACATGGACTGACTAAAAAGATAGTATCCCACGTTCATGGATAAAAGAGTGCTTAAAAATGTATAAGATACACCCTACACTGATCGACTACATTACAGTGATCATGAAACAGTGGCAGACCACATTGCAATTAAGCCATGATAAAGCACAAATTATTATCCCATGGATAAAATTCAAAGTGGGATATTCCAGGATGACTCTCTGTCACTGTTGATGTTCTACCTTGCCATTAATCCATTAAGCTGTTTACTTAACAACTTAGGCCATGGCTACAATTTGCCTCCTAAAAAACAACCAAGTGTAAAGACTTTTCATCTTCTCTTTATCAATGATTTAAAACTGTATAGCTCATCAGATGAGGAACTAAAAGCACAACTGCAAGTTTTCAATACTTTTTCAGATGATCTAAGGATGTAATTTGGTCTTGATAAATGTGCAAAAGCAACCTTTAAAGCAGGAAAACTGCAGCACCAAGAAAATATCAGTCTGGGACAAGAATGTGATATAAAAGAACTCAAACAAGAGGGACTATATGAATATCTGGGAACTGATGAAGGATCAACAATAAAACATGAACAAATGCAAACAAAACTTAGTAAGGAAAACTTTAGGGGATTTAAATTAATCCTGAAACCAGATTTGACATCTAGGAACAAAATTAAAGCTATAAAACAATTTGCTATTCCTGTCCTAGCTTACAGTTTTGGAGTGATTGGCCCCAAAATGTGTTCGATAAACAAGACAGGAAAACAAGAAGTATGCCTCATGCTCACCAAATAATTTGTAAAAAATCAATGCATACCAGGATTATATATTCCCCGTTCAGAAGGAGGGATGGGCCTCCTTGAAACTGATTACATGTATAGATCTGCAAACGTGGGACTGTGCACATATCTGCTGACCTCATAAGACCCAAACATAGTGAATGTTTTGAAGCATAAGGAGAATAAATATAAGACAACTTGTATGCTTAATCTAGCAGAAGCATACCAGCATCAAGCAGGAATGGAAATCAAACCAGAAGTAGATAAAAATCAGTTAGCAACTAAATGTGCCACAAAACAAAAAAAAAAGAATATAAGGTGAAGGACCAGATGAGAAGGCATTAAATGTGGAAAATGCATAAATATAGTTGCAAGTATAGAAAACTTCTGGAAGAACCTCACGTTGATCATGATTGAATTCAGGAATGGTTAAAGAGAGGCAAATTCAAACCAAGAGATGAAAGGTTAATATTGTCAGCCCAAGATAGTGGGCTACGTACACTTTGCTTTACAAAGTACACCGAACATGGGGGAGAAACAGAAAAATGTAGGTTTTGTAAAACAGAACTGGAAACAGTTGCACACCTCGTTTCTTGTTGTGACATACTAATGGCACAAGGACTGTATACTGAAAGGCATAATAATGTGGCATGACTGTTACACTGGGGATGGTGCAAACATTATGGAAGTGAAATGGCTGAAAAACACTGGAAACATGAACCACAAAGTATCATAGAAAATGATGGTCTACATCACATGGGATCACCCATTACCAACAGTTCAAAAGATAGATGCTAAAAAATTGGATATAGTGGTCCATGAAAAGAAGACAAAAGTAGCATTGATCATTGAAATTGCCACACCCAGTGAGTACAGTATCTTGCATACACAGAGACACAAACTCATAAAATATCAGGATTTGCAGGCAGAAATGAGAGCAATGTGGAAGAAAGATACTCAGTTCAAATAGTAGTAGGAGCAACAGGTCTTATAAAAATGAATCTACAATTCTATTTATATATGTTACCAATACATATAACCCTGTATGGATTGCAGAAGGAGTCACTACTGGGCACATTGCAGGTGCTGCGAAGAGCACTTCTGGCTGACCTCAAAGACTGAAACAATACTAATTTTATGACCTTTAATTGTACTATGACTTAGGAATGGGTCCGTTCCCACCATAGTATTAGAAACCCAAAAGACTTGGAGAAATTAAAAAAAACTGGGGATTAACCCATACATCACAAGATGGGTAGTCAATTGGCTTACCGACAGAATGCATACTGTCTAAGTTGGGGATTCCACCTCTACCAGTAGACCTATTACCAGTGGCATACTACAAGGATCTGTGCTGGGCTGTCTACTGTCTGGAATCTATTTCTCAGATGTCCAGGTGAAAGTAGATGGCCTGTGGCTTAGCAAACTCGCTGATGATTGCAAACTGGGCACAATCATTGAGTCCCCAAATGATGTCAACATATTACAAAAGGAGTTAACACAGACAAATGATTGGTCCTAAAGCCATCGACTAAAACTAAATGGAAAAAAATGCATTATTATCATCTTTGGCAAAGAGGATGTCCTTGAAAATTACAATACTGATAGCGGCCCCCTAAGCTCAAACTCAGTGGTGCCAGACTGGAGAACACAGGTTGATAATAATCTAAACTTCGATTACTATGTGTCCACAATGGTAAGGAAAGCCTTTTACATTGTGCATCTCATAAGTAAGGGCATTGCACCAAGACTAAGGATGTTATAACTCCTCTGTACTCCACCCTCATAAGTAAGAGCATTGCACCAAGACTAAGGATGTTATAACTCCTCTGTACTCCACCTTCATTAGACCATTAATAGAGTACAATGCTCCCTTTTACACGCACCTCACCAGATACCTGAAACAGCTAGAGAGACCACAGAGGTTCCTCCCAAGGAAAATTCAGGGCCTTGAAAACATGGCATACATGGAAGTCACTGTACTCTGTATCCTACAGGCTGCTGAGAGGTGACTTGTGCCTGGCCTACAAAGCAGTCTCTGAGCCTGCACTAATGGAAATGCTGCACATCCTGAAATCAAATGGAGCAAGAGTCATTCACTCCAGGGAATCTCAAGCTAGCCTGTGACATTAACAGAACATGCTGGAGAGACAGATGTGTCTCCTAGAAATTGCCACTCCTCTGGGATGAACTCCCAGTTCACATGAAGCAGAGCTCCTCAATGACCTTATTCAAGTGCAACCTACACAATTGGATGGGAGACCATAAATTTACCCTGGGGTGGCACCTGCATCCCTCATGGACAGGAGTAGCTGGCAGAGATGATAGACAAGCTCTGTGAATAACAACCATCTAACCATGGTCAATAGGGAACATGGGTATAACATGGCTAGGCTTGTAAAGGCCCTCCTATGAATCTATGAACGAAAGTAAGCTAAGTATGGAAATTAATCTTGACAACTATGTGAAGACATATGCACACTTTGCTTTAATAAACTAATCAGTTGTGCCACATATCCCTTCAGCATACTTAGTTGAAGAGAAGGGTACATGTATGGCAGAAGAAATAAATGGTTTCCTGTGGGAAAAAGAAACATGTCTCAGCAACTCTATAACACTAAGACGTACTACTGGGTATTGACACAAACATTTATTATTGGACACATCATTGCTATAAGTTGGGATTCTTTAAAAATACCTTAAACATAACTTCATCTGAATACATCATACTCAAGCACATACCAATATCATTAAAAATGCATATCTAGTGTTTATCAGTAGTTGTAATAAGCAGCAAGTAAGCAGCACCCTGAACTTTAGAGGTTCCATGCCCACCAACTCTACTTACATATTTTGTAGCCCTGTGAAAAATAAAGCCAACCCAAGCTGAGATAGTGTAGTGGTTAAAGATATTTCCCAGTTAATAAAGAATGAAAATGCACACTTTTGCTATTTGTATTGGTGCATGCACAATGGGACTCTGACAATGTATACAATTAAATTTGCAATTTAAAGACTGTTAAGAGTTAGTGAAATAGAGTGAAAGGAATGAAATAGTTCAGGCTTTTTACATATAGGTGGTCATGTCACTTAAAAAGGAGGAAGAAGGTAATGCAGGTGGAGACTATCCTTTCATCTTTAAGAAGGTAGTGGGTTTTAACCTTCCACTACAGAATATCTAACCAGGTGTCTATGTGTGTGTGGGAGGGGGGGGGGGCAATTTTCACATCAGATCATGTAGTGTGGTGGGTAGGTTTTGACATATTACCCTAGAAAAAGTAATCGAACTGAAGAAGACTACTAATAATTTTGTAAAGCTAGCACCTGTGGCCAGAAGACAGTCACAATAAACATCTCAAACTACTAAACAATGTCCTCATAAGAAACAAGTGTGCATACATAAAGCAGTTAGTTCATTTAGGACAGATTTCATTCATGTAAGCAATAATGCCCTCCAGGGTGTGTGTTAATGTGTAATTAATGCCCGTCCAAGGTGTTATAAGGCCCGAAGCCACAGGCACTTAGAGAATGGGATCTCTGTAAAATTGTTTTACTCATTTTTTTAAGTACTATAAAATAGTTCCTCTGCCTAATGTTTCACACTTTCTTTAATATATGTTAACAGTGTTGGAGGAAGCATTTTACATCAAAAATATATAAAAATATATGCTACAGCAGTAGTGTTGTTGCCGCACAGCAAGAGGTTCTCCTGTTCGATTCTCGGCTGGAGTGCCTTCTGTGTGGAGTCTGCATGTCCTTCCTGCAGTCGAGTGGCCTCCAAAAGACATGTGTGAATGGGTGTGCCTTCGCTGAAGGTTAATAAATAAGCAAGTAAAACACAACAATTTTAGAGAGAGACCATTCTCTCTCTCTCTCTCTTATACACAGTATCTTTCGCTTTCACACACACATACATATACACGCACAGTCTCCTATGGTTTCACACTTGTATTCACTCATAAACGCATAACTCTCAACCTCTTAGTACCAAAAATCTGGACAAAGCCAGAAAAAATTGTGGGACAAAGCCCCAAATATAGGGACAAATTTTAAATATTGCTTTTATAAACTTAGAAAGTTGCTAGAACAAGTTTTATCAGGAACAGGCAAAAAATATGAGGCAAAATCTGAACATTCTGCAAAAATTTGGACATTTGAGAGCTATGCACACAAGACCACGCTCTCTCTCTCTCTCGCTCTCTCAATCTTAGGTTCATAGGTTCATAGGTTCATACTAGGCTATCTGCCCGAGGGCATTTACAAGCCTAGCCCATCGTTTTGTGGCTTACGCCACCCCTTTAGTATGGGGAACTATACCCATTATTTTGCTGTGCCTCTGTCGAGCAGTGACACTGAGGTAATCCCTGGGGTATATCTGCGATCTCCCATCCATTGGTCAAGATTTCTCTTGAACAAGGCCAGCGAGGTGCTCTGCCTCACATATACCGGGATTTTGTTCCACAGCATAGGGAGTCTTTGGGTGATGAATCTATCCCTCCAGCACGTCCTATTAATAGCCGTGTCAAGGTTTAAGTCTCCCGCCCTTGTGGCTCTGATGGATCTAGATTTTTTGAGGTGAAGCATATTCATCAAATCTGGGTTTGACATGGCCTTGTATGTTAGGCAAAGGTCACCTCTGAGCAAGCGATAAGCGACTGAATAGAGCTGGAGTTCTTTCAGTCGGGCAGCATAGGACAGATTTTTGAGACCCTTTATCCTTTTGGTGAGGAACTTTTGTGGCCTCTCCAGCTGCTGCAAGTGTCGGGTCAGATACATTCCGAATGGGGCATTGTACTCAATCATTGGTCTGATGAGTGATGAGTAAAGGGAGACTATGACCTCCCTTGATCTAGATGAGAATCCTTCATGATAAGGTGGGCAATGTAGAAGGTCTTCCTAACTACTTTAGCTACATGGGTGTCGAATGACAGACTACTATCAACCTGGGTCCCCAGGTCCCTGATAACTTCTTCTGTGCTCAGTGGATTGCCACCTATTTGGTAGCTAGGGGTAACCTTGTTTTTCCCGAAGGGTATGACTATGCATTTTTTGGCATTCAACTTTAGGCCGTGGCTCTGGCACCAGTTATCCGTTTCTGTGAGACCCTTCTGAAGGATATCTGTGTCAGATGTATTTTCTACTATGGCCCAGTTTGCAGTCATCTGCAAACTTTGTCAGCCATAACCCTCCTGTGTTTGCTTGTACTTCAGAAAAGTAGATGCCAAACAAGAGTGGGCCCAGGACTGAGCCCTGTGGGACACCACTTGTGACAGGCTTTGAGTCTGACATGGCGCCAGCAACTCTGACCCTGTGGGTTCTGTCACTCAGCCAGTTTGCAACCCATCTTGTAATGTATGGGTTAACATTTAAGCTGATGAATTTTTCAATGATACCCGAGTGGGGTATTGTATCAAAGGCCTTAGCCAGATCGAGGTAGGCTGTATGGACTGCCTTTCCCTCATCAATGGCTTTGGTGACTGTTTCGAAAAAGTCAACCAAGTTTAAAAGGCATGATTCTCTCTCTCACACACACACACACACACACAGTCTCCTCTGCTTTCATACATGCATTCACTCACACAATATGGCTCTCACTCTCTCTCAATCTCTCACGCACACAGTCTCTTCTGCTTTCATACATGCATTCACTCACACATGCAGAAAGAAACATAAACACACTCATAGACATACATAAGCACACAGTTAATCAATTCTCCAACTAGACCTACTAAAGATAGTACCTCAGGAATTATTCTAGACTGGATACTAGTTTCACACCCCCATAGTATCTCTGACTATGGTACCTTACCTGACCCACTTAGTGACCATCTCCCTGCGTTTGCACGATGTTCATCCCCTTCTCTCCAGTCACACCATAACTATATCACAGCCTGTTCCCTAAAAATGTTAATGCTCAAATCTTCTCAGATTCTTTAAAACATACAAACTGGAACCCTTAAAAAACCCTTCCTTTAGATAATGCTGTCACCTTCTTCAATACTGCAATCCTTAACCTACTAAACAGTTTTGCTCTCCTCAGATCTAAAAGAGTTAAAGCCAAAACTGCACCATGGCTACCCAAAGAGACAGTCTTTCTCATGCATCTCCATGATAACTATTTGAAACTGCACCAAAAACATAAGGCACCCAGTAACTTACCAACTACAGACAACTTCGCAATAAAGTTAAAAAACAAATTGCCTCAGACCGAAAATCCTACTACACAGTATTACAAAATATTCATAAATCAAACCTTAAAAAGTTCTAGAGCAGCATCTCTACCCTGCTGCATCCTGGCCAAAAAGACAATCCCTGTCCAGATCCTACTTCTTCTGACCTCTCCTTGGCTACACAATTTAATACCTTCTTTATAGACTCAATAGCTAAGCTCACCACTTCCTTCCCTAATAATACTTCAGGCAAGTCCACATCCCCATCCTCAATCCCATCCCACTCTAAATCTAAGCCAACTCAGCACCCCCTTTCTTATTCAAACCCATTCCAACTGGTACCATAAAAAAACTTCTTCAGAAATTAAAACCTTGTTCAATTCCCCAGATGATCTGCCCTCCAACTTCCTCAAGCTAGCTGCTGATGGCATAGCTATTCCTATCTCCATCCTAATAAAACAATCTGTTCAAGAATTTTATGTACCCCTTCTCTGGAAAAAAAGCATTCATTATTCCCCTTCACAAGGGTGGCAACAACACTGAAATCTTTAACTTCCATCCAATAGCCATCCTATCTCCCATTTCTAAAATTCTTGAAAAATGTATCCAACTACAACTCCTGCCCTTTCTACTAGACAACCAACTACTGACCCCAACACAACATGGCTTCAGACCCGGACACAGCACAACTACAGCCCTCCTTTCCTTTCTTGAAACCATCAACCATGCAAGTGACTCCAGTAACATTGTATCAACCCTCTTCCTGGATATATCCAAAGCCTTTGATACAGTCTCACACAACCTTCTCCTGTCTAAGCTATCCTATCTGCATCTTTCCCCATCCTCCATCAAGTGGTTTTCTAGCTACCTTGCTCATCGACAGCAAGCCGTGAAATGGAAAAATTCCATCTCTTCTTTCCTTCCTTCATACTACTACAGGAGTCCCAGAAGGCTCAATACTAGGTCCATTACTGATCAACATCTTCATCAACGACTTTCATCACTGTATCCCAAATGCTAAACTGGTCCAATACGCTGATGATTCTACAATTATTTGTTCCGCCAAATCCCTCCCTACTCTCATGAAACTAACTCAAGAAGCTTTCTCCTGCACCGAGACTTGGATGCTCAATAATCACGTTGCTCTAAACCCTTCAAAACCTAAGCTCATGATATTTTCCCTTCTAAATCATGCAAAATTGATAAGAACTCTTTCTCTATAATTAGCCAAAATTAAACAATTGAAATAGTTCCCCACTCTAAACTTCTAGAAGTCCTAATTGATGATAAATTAAAGTTTGACATCCACTTACAAACTAATATTAGAAAAACACATCAAAAATTGGGTATGTTATATTGCCAAAGCCGTTATCTCACCCTCTTATCCAAACAGACCCTCTCTACTACCTATCTCCTCCCCTCCCTTCTGTATGGTGCTCCTCTCCTTACCAATCTTCAATCCTCCCTAAAGTCCAAACTAGCTTCCTGCTACAACAAAAGCACCAGGTTTGCTACTGGATCCAACTATTCTTCCCACCATTGTAAAGCTCTCCACTCCTTGAACTGGTTAGAACTCCCAAACTATCTTTCATACATCCAACTCTTCACTGCCCAGAAACTCATCTTCAGACCATCACATTGTCCATCACTCTCCTCTGCCCTCCATATATACCAGCCTAGCAGACCAAGTAGGTCCTGCAACCAGAACCTCCTAGAAGTACATAAGCCTATACACACTCCAGGGACACTTCTGCTATATTTCTCACTAGCACAACTATGGAATTCCCTTCCTCCACATATTTGTACTACCCATGACCTCTCCTCCTTAAAGAACCTCCTTCACTCCCACCTCTCCTCACGATGGGATTGTTCCTGTTCTCACCCCACCTGACACCCTCCACTGCACCCCTACCCTGCTCTATCCTACTTGTTATCCAGTCACTATTTCTCCACTATTTCTATTTACCTTTCTCTTTGTAATTAAAACCAACTAGCATCCTTCCCTGCTTAAGGCCTCCTTCTTAATTATGTTCCTATTTCTGTCTTATGAAAATATATGTCCCACTTCCTTCTATCTCCTACTATAGTAATTTATATGTCCTAAAAATACACCATAACAACATTCCTTCAATAAGTTTCTCCTCTTCCACTTTGTGAATGTCTTGTTTTATTCCTATACATGTATAAATTTAAACATTTTTTCACTTTTTAATTTAAAATCTAAGTATAGTTGCCTTACTGTCAATTTTTATTGTAAAATATTGTATCATGATATTGTTGATTTCTATTAACTGCATTTGAACATTTTGTTATTTTTATTGTAAAACTGTTTTTGGAGCTTTTCTTAGGTTCACAGGTACTAGGCTATTGGCAATAAGGCCTATATAAGCCTAGCCAAAAATGTATCCTGGCTTTTGCCACCCAAGAAAATTATTCTCCTGTGCCCCTGACGAGCAGAGCCACAGAAGTGATCCCTGGGGTGAATTTCCTATTTCCCATTCAATCATCAAGATTTTTCTTGAAGATTGCTAATGAGGAGCTTTGTTTGACATAAATAGGTAGTCTGTTCCAGAGTATGGGAAGTTTCTGGGACAGGAATTTATCCCTCCAGCATGTTCTGTTTATTGTGGTGACAAGGTTTAGGTCCCTAGAGCATGTAGCTCGGAGGGATTGGAATTTCTTTAAGTGGAGCATGTCCAACTGCTGTGGGTTTGACATAGCTTTGTATGTTAGGCAGAGATCGCTTCTGAGTAGGCGATATGCGATGGAGTAAAGCTGGATTTTTTTGAGACGGTCTGCGTAGGGCATCTGTTTGAGGCCAGTAATCCTCTTTGTGAGTTATTTCTGTGGCCTTTCCAGTTGTTGTAGATGTCTTATGAGGTACATACCAAAAGGGGCATTGTACTCTATAATGGGTCTAATGAGTAGAGGGGAACAATGACCTCTTTTCTTCTGGATGAGAAACGTTTTGTGATGAGGTGAGCCATGTAGAAGGATTTCCTGACCACTGTGGCGATGTGATTATCAAAGGAGAGACTACTGTCCACCTGTGTCCAAAGGTCTCTTATCGCATTTTCGATGTTAAGTAGACTATCAGCTATGTGGTAGTTCATGGGTACAGAGTTTTTACCAAAGGGGATGACAATACACTTTTTGGCATTGAGCTTCAGGCCATGGCTTTGACACAAGGCATCTGTCTCAGTGAGGCCCTTTTGTAGTATGTCCACATCGTTAGGAGTTTCGATTATGGCTCCTAGTTTGCATACATCTGCAAACTTTGTTAACCAAAGACCTTCTGTGTTAGTCTGTACTTCAGAGAAGTAGCTAACAAACAGGAGAGGACCCAGGACTGAACCATGTGGTACTCCACTTGTCACTGGTCTGAAGTCGGATTTGGAGTCTGCTACTTTCACAGTGTCGGTTCTGTCCGTGAGCCAGTTGGCAACCCATCTTGTAACATAGGGATTTATACCTAGTTTAGTGAGCTTATCTATAATTCCAGAGTGGGGGATAGTGTCAAAAGCCTTGGCGAGATCTAGATAAGCTGTGTGAACCACCTTACCCTCATCTATGGCTTTGGTGACTGCTTCAAAGAAGTCAATCAGGTTTAAGAGACATGATCTGCCTTTTACAAATCTGAAATGGGTAGAGTCCAGAGTTTGGGGATTACCAATGTCTTTGTTTATGAATTCCATGATGATACGTTCCATGGCCTTGCAGACCAGGCTCGTCAGGCTAATGGGGTGGTAGTTCTCGGGGTCTGTCGTGGCTCCCCCTTTGTGGAGTGGGATAACCGTCGCAGTGCGCCATTCAGTGGGCACAAAGCCTGAGGTGAGGCAATGATTGAACATGGTACTTAGGTAGGGTGCCAGTTCATTCTGTTGTTCGTGTAGAATGCAGCCTGGGATATTGTCAGGTCCCATGGATGCTGTGTTCTTGGCTTTGGAGAGTGTGTTTTTTACCTGTGCAGCCATGATTACAGGAACTTTGCATTCTTCCGGTATAGAGATGAGCCCTCTAGGGGGTGAGAGTGGGTTAAAGTTAGCACCAAACCTATCTGCCAGGATGTTGGCAATATCAGTTGGTTCTATATATTTATTGCCATTGTGCTGTAACTCAGAGCAGACCTGAGTGTTGCCATTGAGATTCTTGACATAGCTATAGAATGCTTTGTGGTTGTCTTTAGAGTCAGTGGCAATTTTGTTTTCGTAACTAGCTTTGGATGATTTTATGAGGGATCTCAGCTTCTTACTGAGGTTGACCAAGGAGTTCCTCCAGTCATGGGATTTTACTCTTGTTTGCAACAGTTTATTTTTTCCGTTGTAGAGTTTGTTTATGGCAGAGGACCACCAGATTGGCTTCCTTTTTTTGGAGGATAGCATCTTGATTCTATTCATAGGTTCATAGGTTCATAGGTTCATACTAGGCTATCTGCCCTAGGGCAGTGTGTTTGGCTTTCGCCACCCATTTTAAATTAATTTTGCTATGCCTTTTTTTGAGGTTAGTATACTGTGCCTCTGTCTAACAGTGACACAGAAGTGATAGCCGGGGTAAACCTACGATCTCCCATCCACTCATCAAGATTCCTCTTGAAGAGAGTCAATGTGGGACTCTGCCTAACCTGGACTGGGATTTTATTCCAGTGTGAAGGGAGACTCTGGGTTATGAATCTGTCCCTCCAGCATGTCCTATTTATTTCAGTGCTGAGGTTCAAGTCTCTTGAGTGCGTAGCTCGATGGGATTTGGATTTTCTGAGGTGCAGCATGTCCATTAATTCTGGGTTGGACATGGCTTTATACGTCAGGCACAGATCGCCTCTGAGCAGGAGGTATGACACTGAGTAGAGCTGGAGTTTCTTTAACCGGGCAGCATATGGCATTTGTTTGAGCCCTTTGATCCTCTTGGTGAGGTACTTTTGGGGTCTTTCCAGTTGCTGCAGGTGTCTGGTAAGGTACATCCCAAAAGGGGCATTGTACTCAATTATGGGCCTGATGAGGGATGAGTAAAGAGATACGATGACCTCCCCTGATCTAGATGTGAATCCCTTCATGATTAGGTGGGCTGTATAAAATGTTTTTCTAACCACTTTGGCCACGTGGTTGTCAAATGAGAGATTGCTATCAACTTGGGTCCCCAGGTCCCTAATGACTTCTTCTGTACTTAATGGATTACCACCTATGTGGTAATTTGTGGGCACTTTGTTTTTGCCAAAGGGATGACTATACACTTTTGGCGTTTAGCTTGAGGCCATGGCTCTGGCACCAGTTGTCTGTTTCTATGAGGCCCTTTTGGAGGATGCTTGTGTCGGCTGGAGAGTTGATTATGGCGCCCAGTTTGCAGTCATCTGCGAACTTGGTCAGCCACAGTCCTTCCGTGTTGGCCTGTACCGCCAAGAAATATATACCGAACAAGAGAGGTCCCAGGACTGAGCCTTGTGGGACGCCACTTGTAACTGGTTTGGAGTCTGACATGGCTCCAGCAATTCTAACCATGTGGGTTCTGTCCTTGAGCCAGTTTGCAACCCATCTTGTGACATAGGGGTTTATATTTAAGCTGGTGAGCTTATCTATAATGCCCGAGTGGGGTATTGTATCGAAGGATTTGCGAGGTCCAGGTAGGCTGTGTGGACCACCTTCCCCTCGTCAATGGCCTTGGTGACTGTTTCAAAGAAATTGACCAGGTTTAAGAGGCAGGATCTGCCCTTAATAAAGCCAAACTGGGTAGGATCCAGTGTCTGTAGGTCCCCAATATCTTTATTTATGAGGTCCATGATGATCCTTTCCATAGCTTTGCAGACCATGCTAGTCAGGCTTATGGGGCGATAGTTTCCAGGATCCGTTAAGGCACCACCTTTGTGGAGAGGGACCACTGTTGCTGTACGCCACTCTTTGGGTACATATCCTGTAGTAAGGCTAAGATTGAACAGTAGTTTTATGTTTGGGTTTAGCTCTTCTTGGAGTTCATGTAGGACGCAGCCCAGGACACCATCTGGTCCCATTGATGCTGTGTTTTTTGCTTTGGAGAGGGCGGCTCTTACCTGAGCATCTGAGATGTCAGGGGGGCAGCACTCTGTTGGGATAGATATTTGCCCTTTTGGTGGGGAGAAGGGGATGAAGTTTGCACTGAACCTGTCAGCTAGGATGTTGGCAATGTCTGTGGGCTCGGTGTATTTTTTGCCATTTTGGACTAATTCTGAGCATATCTGGGAATTCCCACCCAGGTTCCTAACATAACTAAAGAAAGCCTTGTGATTATCCTTAGTGTCCTGTGTAATTTTTCTCTCGAAGCTGGCCTTAGATGATTTTATGAGTGCCCGTAGTTTTTTGCTAATACTGATCAGAGATGCCTTCCCTTTTTGGGATTTTGCTCTATCATGTAGTAGCTTCCTTCTTCTATTGTATAGTTTGTTTATGGCTGGGGTCCACCAGACAGGACATCTGCCTTTGGAGGATTGGGTCTTGGTTTTATTTGGGATTGCATGATCCATGCATTCCTGAAGGTGTTAATAGAATGCGTTTATAAAGGATTCTGCGGTCTGGGCCGTATTTTCCACAAGCCCAGGGGCTTTGAAGGATTTCGCCTCGGTTTTGAGGCGTGTGAAATTTGCTTTAGAGAAGTTTTTCACTGTGGTTTTCTGGGCAGGGGGTGGGTTCGGGATGTGAATATCCAGTGAGATTAGTTTATGGTCTGATCTTACCAGTGAGGGATACACTTCTGGTCTGGAGCATAGTGTCCCCATGTTGGTGATGATCAGGTCCAGTATGTTTTCCCCTCTTGTGGGAGTGGTAACAAGTTGTTCCATAGCATTTGAGTTTATAAATTCTAGGAACCTTTGGGCTAGGGTGTTGGAGCTAGAATAATGCTCCCAGTCTATGTTAGGGATAGCATGATCCATGCACTCGTGTATGTGCTTATAAAGTGCATTTGTGTAGGATTCAGCTGTCATACCTCTATTATCCATCTGCATGGGTGCCATGAAGTTTGCCACTTCTGTCTTAAGAAGTGTGAAGTTGGCTTTGGAGAATTTTTTTACTGTGGTTTCCCTAATTAGGGGGTGGGATGTGGATGTCTAGGGTGATTAGCTTGTGATAGGATCTGACCAATGAGGAATTGACCTCTGGTGTGGAACACTGCTTGCCCAGTTTGGTAATGACCAGGTCTAGGATATTGCTGCCCCTGGTGGAAGTGTGAATAATTTGATCCAGGGCATTGGAATTTATGAATTCCAGAAAATGTTGAGCAAAAGAGTTGTTACATGAATTGTTTTCCCAGTTAATGGTGGGGTAGTTGAAATCACCCATTATTAGGGTGTTGGGTTGTACCCTAATACTTTCCAGTGTATCAAGAAATGAGGAGTGGGAATCCTGGGGCATGGTGGGGGGGTCTGTAGCAAGCTACAATTTGGATTGCGGTCTTGCCCAGAGTTAGTTGCACTTGGATAATCTCGGATGCATTATGCTGTGCAACTAGCCTAGAGGTGTGGATATCCTTAATGAGTATGGACACGCCTCCACCTTTAGTGCTTTGTTCCGGATTAGGTGGCCGAATGGTGTCATATGAATTATAGCCTGGTAATGCAGGGTTGCTCTCTGGAGCTTTGAACCAGGTCTCTGTCACGGCACAGATGTTGATGTTCTCCATTTTAAGGAGTGCCTTGAGTGAGTGCATTTTGAGGTTAGACATCTAGCATTGAGTAGCATTACCCTCAGATTTTGCTTGCTTGTACCTGTTACAGTGGTGAATGTGTCATTTGAACCCTGCCTAAAAAAGGCACTATAGTGGTGGCAAGAGCCTTAGCCAGTATCCGGCATCCCAAGGGCAACAGGTGCAGGCCATCTCTGGCAAAGCATCGTGGTCTGTCGATCATGTCATCCCAGGCAGACAAATACTGGATCCCCTTAGAATGACACCAGAAGCATAGCCAATTGTTGAAGTCAATCATTTTGTCCTTGTACTGTGGTATCATTCTGGGTGATGGCAGGATGCTACTCAGGGCTAGGGTCATACCTGCCTGGGCTACAAGATCAGAGAGCTCCTCCATGTCTCTTTTCATGTAGTCCAGGGAGGTACGTCTCAGGTCATTCACACCAACATGGACAATGACAGTGTCATATTTGTACTTGTTGTGGAGTGACCTGAGTGCGTGTGTTATGTGGCAGATCAAGGCACCTGACAGGCAGCTGACAGTAACTTTCTCCTTGTTTAGCCTGGTGAGTGGAACATCAGTGTGCCTGACTATAGAATCATCTATGACTAGAGTGTTGGGTACGTTGTTATGCCTTATGGGCTGTGGTAGAGTGGCACACAGTTTGTGAGCTATGTGTCATTTGGGTTGTGTTGGGGGTGGAGTTTGCTTGTGTTTCTTCCCGGGCCTCCATTGTAAATGGGCTCATTATTTGGCCCAATGGACTTTCCCGGTAAATAAACTGCAAATAAATAAAATAAAGAAAATAAAGAATAGAAAATATATATTATCTGATTCATCATTGTATGTTCACTCCACTGATCCCCAACATTGTTGGATACCTTGCTCATTATATCTCTCTTAGACCATAAGAGCTTAACTTCATTATGCATTTATTTTTGACAGTGGTATTTTTAATGGTTGTTATATTCATTGTTGCAGAATTTCTCTATATGCACATGTACACGTCTTTTTAACAAATATACCTTGTTAAGAATTTACAGTGCAATATCTCTGTGTTGCATGCTTATATAGACAAATGTATTTCCATGTTATGTATCAGCTCAGGCCGTAGTACCTTATATAAAATATACCTGGTCTTGCACTTGGCAAAATAGAATACATTCAACTGCATTTCCATGGCATATGCATGTATAATGAAGACTGATTAGTACACATCTGCTCCTGTTTTTGCTGATTACCTCAGCTAAAAGGTTCTTTATGGTTAGTACTAAGTAATCAATCAGCCATTCGAAAACTGTCATGAATCAGACCTTGGTTAATTACATCAAAACATCAGTAAATACCAATGTTATTTTTAGAAGACTACACAGATTAACAAACTGTACCATATTTCAGAGGTTTAGAGCTTTCAAAGCACATTTTGCTGTATTCATTAACATTGAGTGATGACATGAACATTCAAATATCTAAGCATGCTCAGTATGTACTAGGACTGAAATGTAATAAATGAAAGAGCTAGAATTTTTAATTAAAACAGTGGGTATTGATTATATGAGAGATTCCTCACCCAGCACGTAAATCAGCAGTTAAAGGAAAAACAACACAAAAATATAATCAATCAATACAATGCAATAAAATACTGTCATTTCACATGCAAACATAGCAGTGATCATAACTAATGTAGGTCACAGATGAAAACAGTCACAGACTAAACTCACAACTGCAGTACCTACTTATGCTTGACAAACTGTTATTCAGCTGGTATTGAGCATTGTTAAGTACAGTAAATACACAATGGAGTTGTTGTGAAGGGTGAGTTTTTTTGTAGCAGACAAATGTTGCTAAATGCTGCTTTGTTGTTGTTGTGTCTTTCGGCTTTTCCTAGTTAGGGGTCGCTACAGCGGAACTCCTTAAATGCTGCTTTGTACAGGGATTAAAATGCCAGTATGGAAATGTAGAGGTCATCACATTAACCATATAACCTTCCGCTTGTATGATATAGGTCCCAAGCAACTATAAAGTGTTTGCATGCCCTCAGGTCATTCTCAGCAAATGCATATATGGTCTCAATCAACAAACTAGGTTGATTCATCTTTAAAAGTTAAATTTCTTAACAGGCAAATCAGCACAGTGAAATCCCATATTATTGTGCCCAGAACTAAATATGTCAGTACACATGGCCCCATGCTGTTTGTTGGATATGTGATCTTTTGTGAAGTATACCACCTTTTTGAAATTTGCATGCAAACATATACTAGACATTCTCAACAAAATTCTAATGGTGCTGTTTTGTTGCGTAAACCTCCTCATCTCTACCATTTCACCCTTGTACTCTTTTTTTTTTTTTTTCTTTAGCTTTCATTTCTTATATAAACTTTATTGAAAGCATAACACTATCATGCGATCAAATACATAGCTGCATAATGTTGCCCAACACCATCGGCAGGATTCACATAATGATATTTCCATGCAGGAACAGTGTAACCACTCCTGCATGGAAAATGGCTGTTTTGTGATCCATGTACATGCAGTTTTCACATGCATGAGCGGTGTTACACTGTTCCTGCATGGAAAGCAGTGCGGGATGCTAATGAGCTCATTTGCTGGTGAAAAGCATGCAAATGAGCCCAATTAGCAATCCAGCAAAGCTGCATGTTCCATGCTGGAACAGTGTAGCTTGCAGAAATGCATTCAGTTACTAACAGAATACATTTCTGCAAGCTACACAACGGAGCCATGTCAGCAATCCAGAAAGCATGTATTAATTAGGTTTTGCATGCCACTGGCCAAATATATGGCCATTGGCATGCAAAACCACTCAAAGTTAATACAATAGTAAAATTATTTTATGTTGGCCAAACATGACCGTTGAGGGCAGGGGATATTGCATGCAAGTGGGAGGGTGGAGTACATGTAGAAATGGGGGGGCTGCATTAGAACTACTTTCTGCATTTTGCCATTATAGTCAATGGCATGCAGAAAGTAAACATAGGCAGGGAACAGTGGTTGCTAAGGGGGAAGGTTCGGAAATAGTGCAGTAACTAGGGCTTAAGGCAGTGGGATATGCTAATGAGGTGACTTATACTGAATCACAAGTTGGCCAGGAAAATTTCTTAAGTGTCAGACTGCACCTAACCAGTGTAGATACTCTTAACACAATTTTGTAGGCAGGAGGAGCAAGGAACATGAAAAGGGGGTGTGTCATGTTTGCTGGAAGTGCATTGGAGCCCTGTTGGCTGGTGTCTGCTTAGCTAAACACACCTAGGAGAGTGGTTGTGTCTGAAGCTGTTTACTCATACTCCATGAACTGAAGAGTGTGTGCACGTGCAGGGGAGGAACATATCTTGCTGTTTACACTACCAGCAGGCTGAAAGAGGAAGGGTAGAAGGAAAAGGCAAAGGAAGTATCAGAACAAGGGAAATGCTGTACAAATCAGCAATATGGGAGTCTGCAACCCACAATTGGCCAATGAAAGCACTTAAATAACACAGCTGACAGGTGGCTGCAGAGCTGAAGATGGAAGGACATGTAAAATATAATTAAAGGGCAACAGCACAAAATGAAGATGAACTGATGTAGAAATCACTGCTATGGGAGTTTAGTAACTGAGAATGGGCCCTGGAAATATAATACCACTGGCAGGTAGCTGCAGAGCTGTAAATGGGAGGAGATGCAAGTAAAAATTAATTACAAAAAGGGCAACAGCAGAATAAAGGCAATCATCCACAAATCACCAGTAATGTTCTAACACTCACAGTGGCTAAATCCAAGCCATGAGCAAGTAAGCTGGCATATGGAATGAATCAGAAACAGCCAATCTGACAGGCAGCAGTAGCATCACTCCACTATAAAGTATGGAAACACCCCTCAGTCTGCATTTCCCCACAAACTCTGCACCTACGGAGTAAACTTAGGAATTTAAACCAAAGAAATGCTAGGGGCTACCATTGCTCAGATACATCACTATGTGCTGGAGGCTGATGGTGGTGAGGAGGATAATGCTGCCAACTGCCACAGATCCAGAAGGAGGAGGAGAGTGTTCAGACCCAGGGTGAGCTATCCTGGGCTGCATGACCTGGAGATTGTAGACCATTACAGGGTGGACAGGGACATACTTCAGCAAATTGTGGAGCTGTGTTGGCATCGCCTCACATCCAGAAGAAAGAGTGGGGAGCCCATCCCAGTGGATAGTAAGGTATGTGTAGCCTTAAGAATACTAGCTACAGGTACTTTCCAAACACCTACTGGGGATATCTTGGGGATGTCACAGGCATCTGCATCCAGAGTACTCCATGAGTTCCTGGATGCCATGCTACAACATGCCCGTGAACACATCCACTTCCTCAACACCTGTGAGGAACTGCCAGCAATATGTGTCTCTTCCACTGTGTATATGAATAGCCGCAGGCACTGGGTGCCATAGACTGCATGCACATCCACATCAAAGCAACACCCGGTGGGCAGGGTAGGGTCTACAATCGCAAGTGCTTACCCTCCATCAGCTGCCATGTTGTGTGCAATGCCCAGGGCATTATCTTGCAAGTGTGCGTTGGCAGCCATGGAGGCTATCATGACTCCCACATCTGGAATTCCTCACAGATGTATTACGGGTTTGTCAGGGGGGACATCCCAATTGGCCATCTAATGGGGGATGCTGGCTATGCACTGGAGCTGTGGCTGATGACACCCATCAGAAATGCACACACACACTCCCGAACAAGAATGCCATAATGAGGGACATCCACAAATCAGGATCATTATAGAGTGTGTATTTGGGATGCTCAAGTCATGGTTCCGCTGCCTTGACATATCCGGTGGAGCCTTGCAGTACTCTCCAGTTACATGTGGACAAATGTTCATAGTATGTGTCATGCTACACAATATGATCCTGTGGAAACAGCTGCAACAGGAGCAACAAGTGGAGGGGCCGCACAGCCCCCCACCATTGCCAAGGTCACCACAGGCACAGAGGGACTTGGAGGAAAAACTTCCTGACCCTGCCCCTAGAGGCAGACAGAAGGCGTGCCCAGTATGCCTATGTCTTGACAAAGAGGCAATGCATAGCACACACACTGACAGTATAGGGACCCAAGGACTGATACCTCTCTCCCACTCACACATACAGTAAAAGGGATGCCAAACATGACACTACCTGTACTTTAGCATGTATAGGGAGTGTACTGCATGCATTCCACATAGTCAGCCCTCCAGCACCATCCTCAATATTGCCCCAGGCATGAGGTAAGTCACCCTTACTATCAATTACTGAATTGAGTAGTATGTTCTGATAGTTGTGTCTATGCTATGGATGCAAGCATGCAAGGGAATTGGTTGGCTAGATGGGATAGCAGCAGATAGCTGACAGCTATATGGGTCAGCATGAAATCCATAACAAATACTGTATTCCCCATACTAGGCAGTAGTACTCAAGGTGGCAACTCCCACTGCAGTACATGTGGTGGATCGACTAACTGTAGGTGCCCACAGGTCACACACATGGATGTCAACAAAATACCAGTAGGACAGTCATGGCAATAAAAAGTCTCTTTTAATACTGACATAAACCATAAAATAGGACAAGTGCTTTCACATATCAAGTACGCTTCATCAGATCCTCTAAAATCAAATAAAAACCTTCAATTTAAATACAATAGTATAACAAATCAACAGCTCATAACAATTAAAGCTAACTGAATATCAATTAAGCATTAAAAACACAGAACACAAGCTCAAACTTTTCTCAGCCTGTATCCCTTCAATACAGGCTTAATAGAGATACTGTTATTTATTCCTGGATATCTATGTGCTTGTAACCTCAGTAACCAATGAAGTTCTTGTTGTTCAAGGAAGTTATTGGTATCACCCCCTCTGATATTATTGCACACTGGTTGTAAAACCCTAAACAAAAACCGGTGTTCAGGAAATGTCATTACATGCTTGGCCAAAGCATTCAATTCATTCTTTTTGCATATTTCATATAGATGTTTACTTGTACGTTCCTTTAGCCTCTGAGTAGTTTTGCCCACGTAATAACATGGGCATGTATGACACGTAGCCAAGTACACCAGATTACTAGTATAACAATCAGCATAGAACCTTGGTTCAAATTTAAACAAAGTGTTGGGACAGTTGGATGTTTGTTGTGAGCATAAATCATCACAAAATTTGCACTTCCTACATGCATAAGTGCCTAATTTTTTGCTCTCTAAAGAATGCTTGTTCCTCTTATCCTTACATAAAAGCTGTTTCAAGGTGATACTTTTTATTGCCGTGGCTGTCCTACTGGTATTTTGTCATCATATACGTCTGTTTTCTAGTCGGGACACTTGGTTTTTGTTGGTGATTTTGTTTTAGATACACATGGATGTCAGTGAGCGTTCCCATTTCCACCCCCTGCCTCACCCAGCAGGACAGGTGTAGATGACCAGAAATAAAGGTCGGACAAAGCTCTACAAATGATGGCAATGGTGAACAGCCCCCCCTACAGACCTACACGGATATACTACAACAGGTCTGGCAGTTGCAGTATAGTTCTGAAGAGTAAGAAGTCTGAAACTGAAATGTATGCCATTACAATCTAACTTGTGTACTCTACTCATATGCCTCCATTCTGCAAGATAGGGCACAATACAATACTAAATGGAAACAAACAGAGTTATAACTGAAATACCAGTACAGTCAGTGCAAATGTGGAAGGTTGTCAGGTGTGCCCCTCCAACCCCATCTATAAATGACAGTAACATGTAAATTTGTAGAGTAATATGAGTGGAGCACAGATTGCCTGAGCTGTCCCAATCAACATGATAACTGGAGTATGTTCACTATATGCAGGGGTCAGTGTGCCAATCTTTTGTGGGTGTTAATAATATTGTCTGGAAGTGGACAGCATGTAGGCCTGCATGTTGTGTCTCATTGGCCTAGGTACAGTACTGTGGCTGACAGGGCCATGGTCCAACAACTACAGTGCCAACCAATCTGCTTCTGAGCTACATGTATGTTACTAGTTTTACACACTCACTGTCCAGATGTCAGTATGTGTTACTGTCAGAAAGCTGGACAGGCTGTGAACAGGGGGTCCATACATATAAACAGTACACAGGTAGAAGAAATCTACGCAATGCCCAGAAAGTAACTATGAACTGCACACACCTTTGGAATTAAAGATAGAGGTTAGCATCACATTAGTGGTCTGTCTAATATGGAATACTGGTTGTCTGCCCAGTCATTGGCAGCCCACATAAGCCATAATTATAAAGTAATGACACACTGCTGATGTCCACATACAAGGCATGTGAAGGAGAAGATCCCAGTCATATTTATGAGTCAGGTGCCATAAAGTTCCATATCACACATGCACTCAGTCCACCACCCCCCACAACAGCCACAGGTATTTCATCAGTCATATCATTGCTGCTGGGAATGATTACAAAATCAGCACTCTTGTTTTATGGAATACACACAGGATGCAGCATGCTGAAATGGTGCCCCATGCAGTTGTGTCCCTAGCCGCAAGCAGCACCCTATACACATCCAGACTGATGCAACACTATGAACTAGAAGGATTGCCAGGAAAACCTCACCCACTTGCCCATAACACCCAGGGGGAATCCACTGGCTTGCAGCCTGGTAACGTATGAGTGACAAAATGCAGTTGCCTGCATCACTATCATGTGGCCTACAGGCCTCTGGAAAATGTCCATGGCTCACCCAAAGTGCCATCATATGCTTCACCCATAGTGCCATCATATGGAATGTCATATGATCCTAACTAACAACATAACACATTAAGCAGAAAACAAATGCAAGACCATGATGACAAATGCCAGTAGCATGCCTCTCCATGTCCAAGTGCAAGAAATGTGGACCAAGACATAAATACTGCTGTGATAAAGGTCAAACTATAGAAATACGTCTGAGATATTGCTCCCATACTGTTGGGAAGAGGATAGAATTACAGAGGGGGGCAAAAAAGCATGGATATTATGGAGTGTATGCAGTCTGAAACTCAATTGTCTGCTCATACTTCCCCCTGACTGCAAACCCATGAATGCATAACCACAAGCCTGCTTGTAAACCACAATGTGAAGGGAGAGTTACCAGATATATGAGTCTGGCCTTTGGATAACCTGGCCAAATCTGTACAGTTGAGAGGTATGCCCACAGCAGGATATGGCCATTCAGTTAAGTTGAGAAATTCCCAAGAATGGGATCCCCAGCCAGCATACCACCAAGGTGCTCGACCAGTTACACAGACCCATCACTCAGTTGTCTGTAGCTACCCCTCCACAATGCCAGGATTGTGCCACAATGTCTAGTCTTCACCTCACAATATTGGTCTCTGCTGCATTGCTCTTGTATTTCCCTGGTAAACAACTGTGAGCAGTGAAATCTGTCAGTAGTTGATGACACAATATATTGCACTGTAAAACAGTACATATGTCCACAAATCTATGGTAAAACAGAACATGTTACACAAGTAACACAGACAGTAATAGAAAACGTAGTTACACACAGTATCCCCCATGTTTGGACCAATTGTGTCTCCATATTGGCAACCTACCTACAGATATCCTGCAAAAATAGCTTGCTAGGTATAGCTGTAGCACACAAAACCATGGAATGGAGTACAACTCACCCTGTAATGGATTCCCACAAGCAATACAGAAGGTTATACTGGGCATGCTCCTACACTTAGAGAAATAAAGCCCATGTCTGACACCACAGTAGATCATAGATATCTGTCATCTGCAGATGTCCACACACACACACACACACACACACACACACACACACACACACACACACACACACACACACACACTGGACAGGAAAACCCACAGCCAGCTGTAGGTGGCAGATAGCAATCTCTCATTTGACAACCACGTGGCCAAAGTGGTTAGAAAAACATTTTATATAGCCCACCTAATCATGAAGGGATTCACATCTAGATCAGGGGAGGTCATCGTGCCTCTTTACTCATCCCTCATCAGGCCCATAATTGAGTACAATGCCCCTTTTGGGATGTACCTTACCAGACACCTGCAGCAACTGGAAAGACCCCAAAAGTACCTCACCAAGAGGATCAAAGGGCTCAAACAGATGCAATATGCTGCCCGGTTAAAGAAACTCCAGCTCTACTCAGTGGCATACCGCCTGCTCAGAGGCGATCTGTGCCTGACGTATAAAGCCATGTCCAACCCGGAATTAATGGACATGCTGCACCTCAAAAAGCCAAATCCCGTCGAGCTACGCTCGAGAGACTTGAACCTCAGCACTGAAATAAATAGGACATGCTGGAGGGACAGATTCATAACCCAGAGGCTCCCTTCACTCTGGAATAAAATCCCAGTCCAGGTTAGGCAGAGTCCCACATTGACTCTCTTCAAGAGGAATCTTGATGAGTGGATGGGAGATCGTAGGTTTACCCCGGCTATCACTTCTGTGTCACTGTTAGACAGAGGCACAGTATACTAACCTCAAAAAAAGGCATAGCAAAATTAATTTAAAATGGGTGGCGAAAGCCAAACACACTCTGGCTAGGCTTATAAATGCCCTAGGGCAGATAGCCTAGTATGAACCTATGAACCTATGAACCTATATATGGTAAAACTCCATCTGTTTTGTGTGATACGTACACATATCAAGGCCAACATACTACAGTATTTCAAACATGCACATGGGGAAGAGAGACACAGACAGTGAGAGAGACAGTACCATTATGAAGCCTTTCCCACCCAGTACACATCCCATAGTTTCACTCTACAATATCTGCTGATGTATGTCAACTTAGATGTTCCTTTGGACAAACCTCAGATCTGTAAGTTCAATAGCGCGTGTGGTAAATCCATAACTTACTACAGCTAAGTACATAGGTAGGGTTTTTGTATCTTGGTCCTGGCAACTGTGTGTGTGTGAAGGAATTACTATTTTACTCCATCCCCACCCAGTGCATATCCCATTACCGAATATCAGAACATGTGCTGCAGTCAGTCACTGTACAAATTCCTTTTGTTAGCCCTCAGCCCTATAGGCTCTGTTGTACTTCTGATAACTGTGTAACAGTAAAGTACCAATAACAATTTATGTAGCAATCCTAATCACAGTCCTGTCAAATGGAAAAGGTGTGTCTGTTGTAATCTCGGTCCTGGCAAATGTAAAAGTGTGTTTGTTTGTGTGAGAGTGTCTGTAGTTGTCGAGACATGATTTTGAGGACATTGGCACTTATTACATGTCCCTTTCCTCTCCGTAAGCACTGCTGCTGATGTCACTCACCTTTAAAGATACCTTTGGACAGCTCTTAGATATATAAGCTTTGTGGTATGTCTGATAAATGTATAATACTATAGCACAGTAAACTCGTTACATAGGAGTTCTAATCTTGGCCCTGGCAAATGTAAAAGTGCATTTGTTTGTTTGAGTGTCTGTAGTTGTAGAGACATGATTTTGAGGCCGTTGGCATTCACTACATGTCCCTTTCCCCTCCTTTATCCCTGCTGCTGATGTCACTCTCCTTTAAAGATACCTTTGGTCATCTCTCAAATATGAAAGTGTTGTGGTGTGTCTGATAAATGTGTAATGCTACTATAATGCAGTAAACTAGTTGGATTGGGGTTTGAATCTCATTCCTATCAAGTGTGTGGGGATGCCTCTGTGCTTGTGTTCTTAACATTGTGATCCATATCCATTGGGGGTAGATTTTGTTACACTTTTGTGTGGTCAACCCAGTAAACTACCAAATGTCCACTGTACAGGGCCCACTTTTGTGGTAGCTGTGGACACTCTTCAGTCCTATAATATGTTTGTCATGTGATATTACTATAGAATAATATGGAGTCCAAAACAAGATATGTGGCCCTTGTAGTCCTGTGATACAATTCCACACTCAGGAATCATAGGAAAACACACTCATCTATTCATTAATCCCTATGTCACTAAGTGGTCTGAAAATTGGCTCACAGATGGATCTCACAGTGGAAAAGCAGTGGACTACATGTTAGACTACAACGCAGTCATGAGAGGTGTCATACTGCCAAACAGTCATGGCTGGAGTAGCACAGGTTCTTGTCCTGTGTCCAGTCTTGTGTGTTGTGTGTGGCTCTGATATCCAGCCCAACAGGAATGAACTGTGGTTAACAATGTTTGCAGACAATTGCTAATTGGGGGGGGGGGGCTGTTTACATCCCCAGATTATGTTAACATCCTGCATAAAGCTGCCACTGATACCTCCAACTGTTGTCAGAACACTGCCCTTAGTCTCAATGTCAAGAAATGTGTCCCACTCTCCTGTTGAATCAATGTGTTTTCCACAAATGACCACATTGGTAGTAGTCCAATGGAGACAAATGTCCTTATAGGAGGTATGTGAACAGAGCTTGACAGCAACCTCTCTTCTGACCACCACACTGCCACTGTGGACAAAACGTCCTTCCATGTGGCACATTGCATAACTAAAGGTGTGTCATCCAGGAATGAAGAGGTCAGTGTCTACCTCTACTCCCTGCTTATTAGGCCAATCAGCAGATCCAGTGGCCCATTTGCCATGTAACTCAGTGGACACATTCAACAACTGGGTATGCTGCAAGTGTACCTGACATGTACGACCCTAGGCAAGAAACAACTGTCTGATATGGAAAGAGCCCAAAACCTCTGAGTGTTCCTGGTCACATCTTGGCTACTTACAGGCAATCCCTGCTTGATTGACAATGCCATGTCTGCCCAGCTGTGTTACAAATGCCACAACTAGGAAACCACAATCTGTATGCACCACATGCCATGGATACCTCAACCACATTACCACATTCAACAGAACATGCTTGGGGACAGGTCCATAACCCAGACACTGGCCATGTTATGCGATATATGTTGCATGCATGTCAATCATAGCACCTCACTGGCCCTCTTCAAGAGAAATTCAGATGAGTGGATGGTGAATATAACTGTCACCGTGGGGATCACTCAAGTGGCAGTAGTTGATAGATGACATGCTGATAAATGTCAGGTGCCATGATACCAGTGTACTCACATGCCCTATTCTTCTCATATCTCCATGGGCATTAGCCTGGTACACACTCAGGGACACCTGCACCAATGGACCTCAGTACTGACAAATGTGTCTGTGTGCATTACTGAGTATAAAAGTGTTTGTGAGTTTGTAAACGTGTAGTTGAAAATACTTTGAGGACCTTCTCACCCACTACACTCCCAGTGCTATACTTAGAAAGGGCTGCTGCTGTACTGCACTATAAAGGTACCTTGTGACACTCTTCACTCTATGGTCTACCTTGAGCTTGCAGTACCTGCATAACACTGTTCTACCAATGAGTAAGAAGGTGTGGTTTACCCTCTGAGTCTTGGAATATGTGAGTGTGTGTGTGTGTGTGTGTGTGTGTGTGTGTGTGTGTGTGTGTGTGTGTGTGTGTGTGTGTGTGTGAGTGTGCATATTTGTAGGAGACAGCATTCTGAGGCCCCATTCTCCAAATATGCTGCACAGTGCCATACATTACAAGGGATGGTGATGTTGCTCACCTTAGGAGAGCCATGAAACAATCTTCAACCTACTAGCTCTGTGGCATGTGTGATAAATGCATATCAGTATAATATCAATAATTAAATAGGCAGGCAAAGGTTTGAATCTCATTCTGGTAAATGTGTGATTGTGAGTTTGTCATAGCATTATCATGGGTATGAGTGAGTACTATATGCATCTCGGTGCTGGGTGTACTATTTTTACACCATGGTACCCACAGTACATGTCCCAAGGTCCACTGTATGAGGCCTGCTGTCACCATCAACCGTACAGTTAACTGATGACACTCTTCAGCCCAATAAGGCATGTGCTCTGTGTCAAACCTCTGTAACAGTATGGACTGAATGACGAGACAGGCAGGGCTGCTAACCGCAGGTGTGGCAAATGTGTGTATGGCTGTATCTGTGTTGGTCATTGTGTATATTTCTGTAACTGATAGTATTTCATGGCCATTCTCACCCAGGACATCTCCCATTGCCATACTGTGCAAGCCAGTGGATGTTGTTCACCTTAGAAGAATTTTGGAGCACACTTCACCCTAAATTCTCTGTGGTGTGTGTAATAAATGCATAGCACTTGAATAGCAAGACCTAGGTAGGTAGTGGTTCTAATCTCAGTCATGCCAACTGTGTATGTTTGTGTGTGTGACATTAGTATTCTGACTGTGTCTGTTTGAGTGACAAATGTGGTCATGGTTTACAATTTTACACCATTGTACTCCCAGCACATGTGCTGCCTTAAATCCACATGGCTGATGCCTAACTCCCACCACATGCTGTGGCACAAACATCCCACAGTTGATGACTGCCACCATCTCATCCAATCATCTATCAATGACCTCAGCATAATAATGGTGGGCATCTCCAAGATCAAGGATGTTGCCACACATAGCATGAAGAATTGCATTTGTGACCCTGAGAATATGCCCGGTGTTAGATTTGACACATGCATGTGCCTCCATGACAGTCCAAAACATGCTTCTGGTGACACTTGCTCTGGCACTTGTGGCAGGGTCATGATGGGCAGCAGTCCACCTATGAGCACCCCTGTCCAGCCACATGTGTGGAATTTGCCTGTTCTCTGGCTATGGAAGCTGTATATACACTATATAGTTCTCTTAGATTTACACGACAAATGTGTATCATACTCATATTCATAGGTAGCATATGGATATGTACAATTTCCCTGCAGCTGGCCTAGCAGTGGCACAGTCAGTAGTGCTTGACAGACACTCCAGTGTTTATCATACGTGAGCTGTCCTTTCCTGGGGTGAGTTAGGGTCCTGAGCTGTGTTCTATGTCACAGCAGAGAGAGGCAGATGCTATGGCCTTAAGTGCTGTTTAGCTGGACATCACTACAAGTCTTGCTCAGACATAAATATTTCAAAATCCTATTTCCCATTATTAGAAAACACATACTACATCCACTTATATGCTGACTTGTTTCACATACTTTTTTATTATTTCACACTGCACTGGCTTGTATCAGAAGGCTGCTCCACGTCTTTCTGTTTCTCATCATGGAGTACTGGTAGGCAGATGTTTGGAATAGGTGTCTGCATGCCCTTTGTAGGTAATGCTCTTTACCAGGTGATGACCTGTGCACCAATTGGTGTTCCCCACTTGCTAATTGCATGCAGAGCAGCTGGATAGTTCTTCCAATAGCCAATGTCATGGCAACACACTGCTATAATTGAATACTTAATGTGGATGTTGTCCCTTTGCCTTGACTGTGAGGAACATATCCTGGAGGTGTATGGCTACTGAGTGTTACACACAGCAGGTGGGAATAACTCTTACAACAGGACTTGTGAAGATAGGCCAAATAAATAGTGAAGAAGGTTACAGACTTAGGGACCGAATGTGAGTATTGTTGTTGTATGATGTAAATACTGCTAATTTTACAGACTTTGTGTGTACATGCTCCTTCTGTATGGATGTCTGTCTGGCGAAGTTACGTGTCTGCATAGCTCTGAGCTGTAGGCCTATCCACATAACGGCCAAAGGTTTGCCTGTTATGTTTGGTGTGTTGCCCAGACAGGTGTTGTCCTTGGCAAATCAGTGGTATACTCTGGTCATTGCTGCCAGTAAATGGCAACATCCGCTGTGTTTCTGACTTCATATCCCTCAGAATAGAGATGTTGCAACCAACCCTGTAACACCAGCAACTTTCTCAGTGTATAACAGCAATATTTCAAATATGGCCCTGTGTTTGGACCTCTGTCGTCCACTTATATGACAGGCTTTGTTGAGTTGTCATGCAGTATAAGGTTGATAGGTATGATCTATTTAGTGGTGACATTCCTGCTATCATCCCAGTGATGTTGTGGACTAAGACCCATTAAGTGAGGTAGTGGCCATACATATGAGTGCAAAGGCTGGACAGCATGTAGAACCCTGTACAGTCAAGAGGTGGGTCTGCGGAATAGTAGGACATGGCTTAGAATCAGTCTGTTACAACATGTGAGAGATATTAGTTATTACATGGACAGACATTCTATAGCTGTTACTTGTCATACATCTCACCATGGGGACTGTAATGAGTTACAATGTACTTTTTTGGGAACAGGTCTGTTTCCCAGTTTCATCAAACACTTAGAACCATTGTTATGTGAACAATCAATTTACATTGAATCATTTGATACTGTATCCCCTAGGGGGTTTACTGAGGAGTATAATTGGAGGCTGATTAAGAAAATACATAATTAAGTGTCCATTGCTTCCTGTATTTAAGGCAAATATGTTTTGTAATGTTGAAAACATCAGCAAAGAAACAAGAAAAGTCCAAACTGGCCAATAGTATTTATTATAAAACGTCAGTGCTTTCGGGTGAAACCCTTTTTCAGACAAATATTACATACTCAAAAACAGTATTATATACAAATAACACAAGCAATTAAATTTAAAACAGCAAATCATTGCTTGCATTTTGCCCACCTTCTTTTTAAGGCTGGTTTTAAAGGCACAGCATTATTTCTTCCTGGAGGACTATCAGCTGCCAATTATATAATCCACTTTAATTCCTCGTACTCTGTATTATTTACAATATCACCCCCCTTTCCCATTTTCACTATTTGTAAAACCATAAAAAAATAAAATATGATCTAGATGAGTGGAAACATGTTGGTACAAAGTATTTCTTTCATCTTTAAGTCTAATAGATAACAAATGATTCAAAATTCTTGTCTTTAACTTACAGTTAGTTTTCTCAACATAAAAACAAGGGCATGATTTGCACTGCTCCAAATAAATCACATTTTCTGTGTGACAGTCAGCATAAAACTCAAATATATACTTCTTATCATTGATAGGATGTATAAAATAATTGGCTCCATTGACAAAAGCACAAGCCTTGCAGTGCCTACAAGGGAAAGTTCCCCGCTTTGCTCCCTTTATGGGTAGACTTGCAACACTTTTATTATGCATACTTTGTACTGTTTCATGACATAAAAGATCTTTGAGATTACTATTATGTTTGAAAGTAAATTTGGGAACTTCATCAATTTTACCTCTCAGTTTGTCATCGCTTCTTAAAATTTTCCAGTTTTGTTTTATAATGTTACAAACTCCCTGTATATTATTGCTGTATCGTAGCACTACTTTTGGTTTCCTGTTGGAATACCTATTACTCCCTACCATTCTCTGTGTTTGCTTTATTCTACTGGAAAATCATGGTTTAGCATTATCTTCCCTATTAATTATTGCTGCTTCTTTACCTTTTTGTAGATTATCTCTGCCATATCCTTTCTTGGTTAAATGCTCACATAATGTGTCTAGTTCTTGATGGAATACTTCTCTATCAGTACATAAACTGGACACTCTGTAGCACTGCCTTTGTACGATATTTCTAAAGGTATGTTTAGGATGTATGCTACTTGCATTCAAAAAATGATTTTTCCAGCATGCCTTTCTAAATAATCTATTTCTCCTTGCCTATTCTTCACTACTTTTATGTCCAAAAAGGAACTAGTGTCTAAACTATAGCTTATGGAAAATCTCAAAAAATCTGTTGGTTTTTTTCCATGTATTCTACAAAATTATATAATGCAATAACATCTTGCCCACAACAAAAATATATCATCAACAAATCTAACATAAAAAAATTAAAGATACTTTCCAAGGATGGTTTTGTTCATAAATGTACTTTTGTTCCCAATAGGCTAATACTATGTTTGCATAAGAGTTCGCACAGGGTGTGCCCATGACAACACCCTGTTTCTGCCTATAATGCGAACAGTTGCACATAAAGACATTATTTTCCAACATTAGTTTTAATGCCTCTAAAATTAAAAAGTTAGTTTTTTTGTCATAACTGCCTTTATTCTGCAATACTTCTCTAACTGCCATGAGACCAAACTCATTGCTAATAACTGTAAACACATTATTAATATCTAAAGTCACTAATAATATATTAGTCAAATCAAGCCCTTCACAAAACTCATAAAATTTAAACAAAAATTGTCCAATATCTTTCAGAATTCTGGGAAAATGCTCTAGTGATACTTTAAGCTTCTCCTCCACCCACATAAATAGATGTTCCATGACCCATCCATGTCCTGACACTATGGGTCTCATTGGGGAGGGTAACATGTTCTTGTGTATTTTTGGCAGAGCTTTAAAAAGTGGTATCACTGGGTGCGCAATATAGAAGAATGCATAAAGTTCTTCATTTAATATTTCTGTCTCCTTCAATACCTTTAACATGTTACCAGCTCTACTTGTGAGTTGTTTCACTATTAACGGTGAAATTCCTACATATGTATCTACATCATTAACAACTGCATTCTGTGATTGAATATAAGCTGCGGTATCCATGACTGTTATCCCTCCCCCCTTATCCGCTGGTTTAATAACCAATCTATCATCATTCATCAATAGAATCAAAGCTTGTCTTTCTACTGTTGTTAAATTATTATATCCACAGGGAGCATCCTCAAAGTAGTGTCTAATCTCTTCCGCACATCTTTTTAGAAAAGTCCGTACTGTTGGATGCATTGGTGGAACAAACGTGATCACCTGTCTAAACATATTCTAATGATTTGTGTTATCTGTCTCAAACATGTCTGTTAAAATCACATTTCTTCCAAACATATATAGGTCAAGTATAACTTCACTAAGATCGGGAGCCCTGTTTTGTAATGTTGTAATACTTGACGGCAAAACACATTAAAACATCTGTGTGTATTGATGGCTGGTTGTCTGTTGTTTTGCTATCTTCAGTCATTTTAGTTATATTGCTAAGAGGTCACTGTATATCTGGCCATTGTGTATGGCCTATCCTGATTTTGTAGCAGTGTACTGTGTACTTATTAGTTGTACTGTGTAGGGGGGACAGCATATGCCAGTGGCATGGATCCCTTTGTATCATTACCAATGTGTTTGTATGTCCATAGACTGGTCCCCCAACGTCATCTGGCGTGGTCTAGAATTGTACTAAGGTGCTCTTGCCTCTGACATTGCTGCAAGTTATTGACAACTAAATCATTACTGATTCCACAGTCTTCCTTCCCTATAATAAACCAACTGCTATGCATGCTATGGTTGAAAACATTATGTAATAGTACAGCTTAAATGGCTTAGTGGTTATATGCTTTTGACTGTTGTGTACAGGTTTCTGGGTTCAAGACCTGCAAGGGCTATATATTTTGTTGCAGGTCAGGTGTATATTATTTCCTTTACATAACATACCTATATGTGCTGTCATTACAGTAGCAAGGGATGTGAGTATACCGTATGGGACACATGTGTATACATGGATGTTTGGACATGTAATATGCACTCATACATCCATTGTACACCAGCTACACTACATGGAGACACATATAATATGTCAGACATTTGGCTATTAAAATAATACTAATTAGTTACCTTTCCTGTAACTAGTCTAGTTCAGATACAGAACTGCTGTATCCAGGACTGTATGTTAGCTTCTGAGTATTGCCCATGTCTGCTCTTCAATGTGTCACTTAGATATGCTAGTTCTCTCCTCTTCTGCACTTTCAATAACTTATTAGTTTAGCACTTTACCAGATGTCTTGTAGCAAGAATTTTAGCACACAAATGTGCTAACACCATTAAGCGTTCTATGAGGAAACAGCTCCAGTAATTATTATTATTAATGGCCACCCCTCCAGGCATGTCTACAGGTCAGTTCCCTGTGATTTCACCTATTAACCTGCTGAACTTTGCCATCCTGAGGCAATGTTGCAACTGCCTCATGTACACTGACAACCTTCACCTCTCTACACTCAGACTTGCAAGAGATGCACTAATATATCCAAATTGGAAGCCACACACTCTTCAGCCAAGACCAGAGTAGTTGGTCAAGAGGATATGGTCAACACTTGCACCACACTACATGGAACACATAGCCCTCCAGAGCATACACCAGCACTGCCTTCATATAAAAACACAAACCACACACTGACCTTTGCAGAGGCTGTCAATGAAAAGCTGCACAAGCAGCAGAGACCTCCAAGCCAGACATGCATTCCACCACCACCTCACAACACTAATCACAAGACACATATGTCTCCTAAACAGTGTGCCAGTCAACCAAAGTGCCTAAAGCAAAACAACATGGCCAAAACACTAGGCATAGTTGACGTTATAGTGAGGAACCTTTGTCCCCCCACTTTGTCTAGCCTTTTCCAGATTCATTGCACTAAAGGGTTGTAAGCATACCTCTCCACTGCTAGGCTGTTTGAAGATTGTCCAGGTGTTTGGCCCATACTTTGTTTCTGTTTCAAAGTTTATTAGCATTTCTCTGGGTAACACTGTTATGATGTAAGGATTTATGTCAGTGAAGACTGACATACATGTCAATTCACATCCCCATATCTTTCAGACAGTTCTGCTGATACAGTCCCTGTTGATGTACAACTGTTCAGTTATGACAGCAATATTCTGATTATGTCCGTATATGTGGCCCATTTCCCAGCTTTTGTACAGCCTTTGTTCATTAGTCTTGCACTGCATGTTATATGATTACATACGTATATATAGATATATAGATAAATATGTGTGTGTGTGTATATATATATATATATATATATATATATATATATATATATATATATATATATATATATGCATAGGTTCATAGGTAGATACTAGGCTATTGACCCTAGGGCCTATATAAGCCTACCCAACAAGATTCCCTGGCTTTCGCCACACAACACAAATAATGTCCTGTGCCCCTGTTGAGCAGGCACACAGAGGTGAATCACAGGGTGGGTTTCCTATTTACCATCAAAATGTCACTATTTATGTTAAAGAGGGCTAATGAGGAGTTCTGTTTCACATAAATGTGTAGTTTGTTCCAGATTATGGGAAGTGATATGGACAGTAATCTATCCCTCCAGCATGTTCTGTCTATTGTGGTGACAAGGTTTAGCTCCCTGGAACATGTGTTTTGGAGGGACTGGGATTTTTTTATGTGTAGCATGTCCAACGGCTCTTGGTTTGACATGACTGTGTGTGTTAGGTAGAGATCGGCTCTGAGCAGGCGATATGCAATGTATGAAAGCTGGTGAATTTTGAGACAGTTTGCATAGGTCATCCGTTTGAGGCCAGTGATCCTCTTTGTGAGGTAATTCTGTGGACTTTCCAGTTGTTGTAGATGTCTTGTGAGGTACATACCAAACAGACTGCTGTACTGTATGGATGAGTACAGGGAACAATGATCTCCTTTTTTCTGGATGAGACACATGCTGTGATGTGGTGTGCCACATAGAAGGATTTCCTGAGTACTGTGGCAATGTGGTTATCAAAGGAGAGACTACTATCCACCTGTGTACCTAGGTCTCTTATCACACTTTCAGTGTTGTGTATTAGAAGCTATGTGGTAGTTCATGGGCACAGAGTTTTACCCAAAGGGGATAACAGTGCATTATTTGGCGTTGAGTTTGAGGCCATGGCTTTGACACCAGGCATCTGTCTCAGTGAGGCCCTTTTGTAGACTGCCCACATCTTTATTGGAGTCAATAATGGCTCCCAGTTTGCAGTCAACTGCAACCTTTTCTAGCCATAGACCCTCTGTGTTAGTCTGAACTTCAGAGAAGTAGATGACAAACAGGAGAGGACCAAGGACTGAACCCTGTTTTTCTCCACTTGTCACTGGTGTGTAGTCAGATTTGGAGTCTGCTTCTTTCACAGTGTGGGTTCTGTCTGTAAGCCAGTTGGCAGCCCATCTTGTGACATAGGTATCTATGCCTAGTTTAGTGAGTTTATCTGTAATTTCAGAGTGGGGGATGCTGTTGAAGACCTTGGCAATGTCTAGGTAGGCTGTGTGAACCACCTTGGCCTGTCCTTGGCTCTGGCGACTTCTTCAAAGAAGTCAGTCAGGTTTAGTTGACATGAGTACCTTTCACAAACCCAAACTGGGTGGGGTCCACAGTTTGGAGGTTACCTATGTCATTGTTTAAAAGTTCCATGAAGATACGCTCCATGGCCTTGCAGATCAGGCTTCTCAGGCTGATGGAGCAGTGGTGCCCAGTGCCTGTATTGGCTCCCCCCTTGTAGAATGGGATAACTGTCTCTGTGTGCCATTCAGTAGGCACAAAGCCTGAAGTGAAGCTATGATTGAATATAGTACTTAGGTGGAGTGCCAGTTAATTCTGTAGTTTGTGCTAAACACAGCCTGGCATGTTGTCTAGTCCCACTGATCCTGTATTCTTGGCTACTGGTGCAGCTGTGATTACAAGGGCTTTACATTCATCCAGCATTGATATGGGCCCTTTAGTGGGTGAGAGGGGAGGTCAAGTTAGAATCTATCTGCCAGGATGTTGCCAATATCAGTTGTTTCTGTATATTTACTGACATTGTGCTGTAACTCAGAGCAGATCTGAATGTTGCCATTGAGATTCTTGACATAGCTATAGAATGCTTTGTGACTGTCTTTAGACTGAGTTGCCATTTTGTTTTTGTAACTAGCTTTGGTGGTAGTTATGAGGGATCTCAGCTTCTTACTAAGGCTGACAATGGAGTTCTTACAATCATGGGAGTTTACTCCTTTTTTTGCAACAGTTTCTTCCTTCTGTTGTACAGTTTCTTTATGGCATGGGACATCCCGATTGGCTTACATTTTTTTGAGGAGAGCATTTTTGTTCTATTATGTATGGTGAGATCCATGCATTTGTGTACATGTTCATACAGTGCATTGGTGTATGATTTGGTGGTCATGCAACTATTCTCCATTTGCATGGGTGCAGTGAAGTTAGCCACCTCAGTTTTTATGGGGTCTATATTATATTTTCAAAAGTTTCAAACATTGAACACCATATGGTTGATACCATATGAGTGATGTTTGAAATTTTGAAAATATAATAAAAAATAATAAAAAAAATATACTTACCTAAATGCTGTAGGCAGGGGGGCAAGCCCCCCTGCACCCCCACACCCCCGCTACTTAAATATTCCTTTTCCGAGATCACACTGCATTGAAGTAAGGGAAAATATTTCCCAAGGCGATTTCTGTGTTACGCATGCAACGTTTTGACCAATCGGGTTTGCTCAATATGCGTTCGCCATATACAGTTTTTGATCATGCAATAGGAACCCGTTTTTAGGAGCCCAAAGTTAGCTTTGGAGAAGTTTTTCATGGAAGTTACCTTTGTGGGGGTGGTGGGAGGGATATGGATTTACAAGGTGATTAGGTTGTGGTCGGATCTAACCAGGGAGGAGTTGACTATTGGTTTAGAGCAACAGTCACACATATTAGTAATGATCAGCTCAAGGATATTGCTCCCCCTAATGGGGGTAAGAACGAGCTGCTCCAGGACATTGGAATCTATAAATTCCAGAAAGCGCTGGGCAAGTGTATTGGTACATGAGTAGTTTCCCAGTTATTGGAGGGGTAGTTGAAGTCACACAGTATGAGACTGTTAGTTTGGACCCTAATATTCTCCAGGGTGCTTAGAAATGTGGAGTGTGCATCTTGGGACATTGTTGGGGACCTATAGCAAGCTATGACCTGAATCACTGTCTTACCCAATGTTAGCTGCACCTGAGATATCTCAGATGCATTATGCTCGGGTACCAGTCTGGAGGTGTACGCATTCTTTATGTATATGGAAACACCACCACCTTTGGATCTTTGGTCCAAGTTCTGGGGTTGAAAAGTGTGGAATGAGTTCTAGCCTGGTAAAGCAGGGGTGATTTCCGCTGCCTTGAACCAGGTCTCTGTTACAGCACAATTGCTGATGTTCTTCATTTTAAGGAGTGTTTTGAGCGAGTGCTTTTTGAGATTTAGACTTTTAAGATTGAGCAGCATGACTCTCGTATTGCATTTGTTTGTAGCTGTTATGGTGGCAATTTGGTCTTTGGAATACCCCTACAAAATGCACTATAAGGGTGGCAAGAGCCTTGACCAGTATCCAGAAGCCCAGGGGTGACAGATGTAGGCCACTTCTGGCAAAGCATTGAGGTCTGTCATTCATGTAACCCCAGATACTGGATCCCCTTAGAAATATATATATATATATATATATATATATATATATATATATATATATATATATATATGTGTGTGTGTGTGTGTGTGTGTGTGTGTGTGTGTCTGTGTGTGTGTGTGGCTATGTTTCCATAAATATGTTTCAACCCACACACACACACACACACACACACACACATAAAATTATAAAGATTAATAAACCTATATATATGTGGGATGTGGATGTCTAGGGTGATTAGCTTGTGGTCAGATCTGACCAAGGAGGAGCTGACCTCTGGTGTGGAACACTGGTCACCCATGTTGGTGATGACCAAGTCTACGATATTGCTGCCCCTGGTGTGGGTGTGGATAAGTTGATCCAAGGCATTGGAATTGATGAATTCCAGAAAACGTTGAGCAAAAGCATTGGTACACAAGTAGTTTTCCCAGTTAATGGTGGGGTAGTTGAAATCACCCATTATTAGGGTGTTGGGTTGTACCTTAATATTTTCCTGGGTATAAAGAAAAGAGGAGTGGGAATCCTGGGGCATGGTGGGGGGGGGTGGTCTGTAGCAAGCTGCAGTCTGGATTGCGGTTTTGCCCAGCATTAGTTAAACTTGAATAATCTCGGATGCATTATGCTGAGAGACTAGCTTGGGGGTGTGGATATCCTTAATGAATATGGACACGCCTCCACCTTTAGTGTTTCGGTCCCGGTTTGGTGGCCTAAAGGCGTGGTATGAATTATAGCCTGGTAATGCAGGGGTGCTCTCTGGAGCTTTGAACCAGGTCTCTGTCACTGCACAGATGTCGATGTCTCCATTTTAAGGAGTGCCTCAAGTAACTGCATTTTTAGGTTTAGACTTCTGGAACTGAGTAGCATTACCCTCAGGTTTTGCGTACCTGTTACGGTCGTGAATTTGTCATTTGAACAAAGAAAAAGGCAATATAAGGGTGGCAAGAGCCTTTGCCAGTATCCAGAATCCCAAAGGCGACAGGTGCAGGCCATCTCTGGCAAAGCAGCGTGGTCTGTTGATCATGTCATCCCAGGCAGACAGATACTGGATTCCCTTAGAATGACAACAGAAGCTTAGCCAATTGTTGAAGTCAATCATTTTGTCCTTGTACTGTGGTATCATTCTGGGTGATGGCAGGATGCTACTCAGGGCTAGGGTCATACCTGCCTGGGCTACAAGATCGGAGAGCTCCTCCATGGCTCTTTTCTTGTAGTCCAGGAAGGTACATCTCAGATTATTCACACCTACATGGACAATGACAGAGTCATATTTGTACTTGGTGTGGAGTGACCTGAGTGCATGCGTTATGTGGTGGATCCTGGCACCCGATAGGCAGCTGACAGTAACTTTCTCCTTGTTTAGCCTGGTGAGTGGAACATCAATGTGCCTGACCATAGAGTCACCTATGACTAGAGTGTTGGGTACGTTATGCCTTATGGGCTGTAGTTGAGTGGCACACTGAGTATGTGGGCTATGTGTCATTTGGGTTGTGTTGGGGGGTGGAGGTTGCTTGCATTTCTGCTTTAGAGGTCTCGGTTGTTTGGGCAGGTTTTTACTGAGAGCCTCTGTGAATGTAGGTGTGTGTTTTGTGCTTGTCTGTGTGTGTTTTGGTGGTGTATGTTTTGAGGGACTATGTGATGAGTGTGGTGCGGTGCAAGGATTTACCTTCTCCTCTTGACTGTCTAGTCCAGTCTTCAGTGAAGAGAGCTTTACGTCCAGTTTGGCTATATAAGTGCATCTCTCACAGGTCATAGTGTTGGGTGGTAGGAGGAGAGGGTTGTCTGTGTACATGAGACAATTGCTGCACTGTCCCAAGATGCCCAGATTCATCAGGTAGACAGGAGAAAACACCGGGAGCTGACCTTTAGACATGCCTGGATAGGTGCTTATTTTATTAAGTACTAAAAACTGTTTTCCTCTAGACAAGTAAGGAAAGTTGAGTGCTGCAGTAGTAATTTGCAGCTTATTTAGTGCTTACAATGAGTTCTGAACAAGTGCTGAGCTCAGAGAAACAGATATGAGTGCCAAAACTAAAAAGCTGGCTAGTTGCAAGGGAGAATTTGAAGAGCAGACGTTATGGCGCCAGGAATAGTTTAAACCTAGTTAAGTGGGGGGGATGGCAAAGGAGCTTACATGCAGTCCTGGATACAGCAAATCTATATCTGTACAAGACTTGTTGCAGGAAAGAGGGGAAGCAAGCTTAGAATTTTTTTTTCAGTAAAGTGGAAATGGAGAAAGGTGGAACAGAAGTTAATTCAAGGTTAAGAATCTGAGTGGGTTGGCCTTCACAAATGTTCTCTATTAGATTGAATGAACTAATGACATTTGACTGGGAGGAGTGTTACAGATCAAATATACAGTATGGGCGGGAAACTACAAAGCCACTAAGTATAAGAGCACCACAACACTAGGTGGTGGATGAGGAAACTATTACAGTTCCTAACTGTAACCACTAAATGAAAGTTTAAAACAGATCAAGCTGACTCTAGAGAATGCTTTTAATTGTAAACAGATTAGATTAGAACACAGAAACCTGAAAAAATCAAAAATGCACAGAAAAGCTCGGATAGAGCACTCACAAACAGAAAATACAACTCTCAGTATGAAAAAAGCAGTTTACAATTAAGTAATTCAGGAAACATGCAATTAGAGTAATGAAACAGTATCTAGCAATGAAAAATAAATTTAAAACAGTATAAAACAGTACATAAATGCAACAGTAAAAAAAAGATTTATAACAGTGCAAACTGTAGTAGATTAACTGTATAGCACAATTATAAGTATTTCAGAAATGCAGTTTAGTGAAATAAGTGTAAGAACTAACTTATACTGCTCTTGGAATCATAAGGAATTTCCGCTAGTTTCAGTAATGAAATGCCATCCACAGCCTGATAAAACGTATACATGTATATAAAATTCTACAAATATACCAAGTTATGAGCTAGACAGGTACAGAGATATCTGTATATGTTTATATAAAGATATGTAAATATATCTATACAACACATGAATGTTTCCACAGAGCTTTCTCACTATTGTTGTATGCCTCTATTGCATGATATGTTTGAAAAAGCAAAAGCATTTCTTACAGCTCAAGTGGTGCAGTGCCATGTTCCCTGACTGTAGTGTACAGAGTCCTGGGTCCAAGACTTGGAACTGGCATCTTTTGTTAATGTTAAATTAATGTTAAATAACTGGACTGCATGGTATTTTGGAAAAAAAATAATCAGATGCTATTCCTTGAATGGCAAATTGGTTAATTGCTTTGACTATGGTGTATAGGCTCCTGGGTTCAAGACCTAAGACTGACATTTATTTTTCATTACTGTTTAATAACCAGAGTGCAAATGTTATGACAAACATCATGGCATTCTATATATCTCCAGTTGCTAAGTAGTTAAGTATTTTGACTATGGTGTATGGGGTCCTGGTTTCAAGACCTGCAAGGGCTGTTTATTTTGTTGCTACACTTTAAACTTTATTACAGAGGGGGAATAAAATGAAAAGAAAGACTTGATGCCAGCTTGGTTTGTGCTCCTGATGTGGCCTGTACAGCCAACCCAGGGACCAAATCTGTGGTTTGTGTATTGCTGTTCTCCACCATAAGCATTCAGCCTACCTTGAGGGGTTGATGTTACCCTGTCAGGTATTGCTGAAACCCTGCAGCTATGTACTTGCCCACATAGTATTATGTTGTGGGCCTGGACACAGCTGCTAGTTCCACCATATGGGATGCCCTTCATGTGGGCCTTGCCCATTTACCCGGCCTGTGCAGGGGACATTACGGAGGTGTGGGGGCTACAGCTTCACAGACAGTAGGTGGAAATATCTCACAGGGCAGGACATGTGGAGACAGCCCAGCAACATGCGGAACAAAGCTCCAGAGTTTGGTACAGCGTGTATGTCATTAGTGTTGTTATACACATAGGGGTTGCTACATTGACAGGGTTTGTCTGGACAAGCATTTAATGAGTGATTTGACATCTGACAGTGATATGCCTCTGACATAGCTCTCAACTGGCATGCTGTTCACAGACTGGCCAGATGTTTGACCATTAGGCTTGGTCTAGTCCTCAACCAACATCTGTTTTTGTGGGGCTGCTAGGATAATGTGAGATTGTAGTCAGTACGTGTTGTTGTCCATTCATCTTCAACATATCATTTCCTTCTGGGATGTGATGTTACAACAACAGGTAACAGCAGCTACTGTCTCAATTTGTTACATCATTATGTGTGATATGTCCCTCTTTCCAGTCCCCTGTCCCATACATGTGCCATGCATTGTCCAGATGTCCTGCACTACGAGCTGCAGAGGTATGGTATATGATTAATTACCAAATGCACACCAGTTAGCAAGACAATGACCTGGCAGACTCCTGGCCATGGTATGCAGTGGTGGCCAGGGTTATGCGTCCACACTCTGGTAATTCTGTGGAAATCTGTACATACGACAGTATATCTGCCTGGCCATTGTGAACAGAATGCCATGTTTCTGTAGCAGTGTTGTGTGTTTATGTTGATTAGGCTGGGTAGAGAGAGTAGCAGCTGTGAGTGCCATACTTCCTTTACCTATCTGCTGGTGGTCTATCAAATCCATATGCTTATAGGGGCTAACTGTGACATGTCATGTAACACCTCCAGATTCCCAGTACATTGTGAATTGGGGCAGTATATGTAGGGGTAATGTGTGAGTGGCAATTGGCATGGGGTTGCTCTCACAGTATTACACTGTCATGTTCAGTTTGCTTACTGGTATGTTGCTGTCACTGTGATGGACTTGTATGGGGGTATGCACTTTCACAGCAGTGTCTGTGTTCCACAAGTATGGCATCCCTGTACTGCCTGTTATATTTGCTACTGCATCTGTGCAGCCCCAGAGCTGGACCTGGGTAGTGTTATGTCAGTCTAATTGTAGTCTGGACATTGATCGGTAGCTCAGTGTAGTTTCCCTCCTGTTGTGTTATGTCCACATATCATATTCATAGGATGTCCAGTTGTGCGGCCAACATCTTTAGTCTGGTTCCCATAACTGTTATGTATGCATGACACATCAATGGGATGATGTGGGGACTGAGGTCAATAACTAATGAGAAGCAATTGAGTCCTGGAATTGTGATATTTCAGTCAATATATGTTAGGACATACACTGTTACTACATGAACGTTCTCATCTTATCTACCAATGTATTTTGTACATGTCCCTATTTTCATGCCTTTGTCCCCTCATGTTGTCAGGCTTGGTCCACATTCGTTGCATTAAGGGGTTCTGAGCATACCTCTCCACAGCCAGATTTTCCACAGAGTATCCAGATGTTTAGACCATACTTTTTTTCAGTTCCGCAATTTATTTCTATTTGTGTGGTAAATCACGGTGATGATCCAAGAATTTATGCCAGTAAATACATAATATGACATTTCTGTTCCCATCATCAAAGCCTTCAGTGATTGTTTGCTGAAACACACACTGTTACTGTCACATGTCCTCATTTGTAACAACAATTTTTTTTTAACTATATCTGTATATGTGGCTCATCCTCCCCTTTTACAGTCTTTGTACAGGTTCCTTGCACTAACAGGTTGAGAGGGATGGTTCAGAGATATAACTGCACTGCATGTTATATACATACATATAAATAAATATATATATATATATTTACTATCTGGATATCCATATTATGACTATACATTTACATATATATGTTTCATTTGACATATAAATATATATATATATATATATATATATATATATATATATATATATATATATATATATATATATTTATATATATATGTAGATATATATATATATATATATATATATATATATATATATATATATATATATACACACACACACACACACACACACACATACATGTCTATATACAATGCACAAAGGGTTCCACAACACTTTCCCCTAATAAAAATCAAAAAGTCGACAAAGCAGCTTAACAAAAAAATAGATCAAAAAACTGCTCGAGGCTTGGAAAATATGAAACCACGGACTAGCGTAACTTCCACTTTATTCAACGCTTTCGTAAAAAAATCTTCAGAACCAAAAGGAATGTTACATCAAGCATTCATTTAAATACTGCACACAATTAAAATCAATTAATCAATTACATAGTGTAAAAACATAATTAAAGAGCCCTTTACAAAAAGCAAACTCTTCATTCATCATTATGCACTATAGAATAGGCATAATTGAGTACATTACAATAACAAACATTATAAAATATATGCTTCACGATCTTTTAAGAAACATTTAATATTGATGGCTTCATTTAACCCAGGAAAATGATCTGCCTATAGTTTAATTTGCCATCTAGCCTCTCTTTGAGCCCAAAAATTCCTGTAATCACCCCCCCCCCCCGATGTCAGGTTCACAGTCTTCCAGGATAGAAAACAATTTTTTTTTAAAATCAATACATTCAACACTATGTTTATAAAATATTTGGTTTTTGTCCTTTTTTCTAATATTATACATATGCTCCTTCATTCTAACATTTAATTTTCTAGTAGTCATACCAATATAAAATTATGAGCATTTGTCACACACTGCAATATAAACAACTCCTTTTGTTTTGCAACAAAAACTACCAGGGACCCCTATGGTATAAAGTATGTGAGGAAGCTGAATGTAAGGACCTTCTAAAATAAACCTACAGACAGAACAGTCATGACACTTGTGCATACCCCTGTTGATATGCCCCTTCTTAATGCTACATGTGCTTCTATCTCTCCCCTTTTTAAATGCTCCTTTCAGACTATGTTCATTCCTATAAATAAACTTCAGTTTACCCTTAATGGCTGCCATTAAATCAGCATTTCCTTCGAGGATCTTCCAATTATTGTTTATAATATTACGTATAACTATATTGTCAACACTCATATTCATACTGAAACATAAAATTTCAGTATACTTTCCAGTTTCCTTAACTTGGAGTGTTGGCCTATTTTTCAAAATGGGTGGATACAAGGTTGCACGTTGCTTAGAGATGTCATCAGCTGCTTCCTTTAACAAACTCTCACTGTACCCCCTCTCCAAAAACAACTGTATGATGAATTCAAGCTCATTAATAAATGTCTCAGCAACACTCGTCATAATGCTAGCTCGTATGAATTGGCTTTTAGGTATATTATTCAGCATGAATTTTGGATGTTGACTAGTTGCATGTAAATAATTATTCTTGGAAGTTTCTAACGAAAAATACTGCTAGTAAAGTTTTCTCCCAATGCATTCCATGTCAAAGTTACATCCAAAAAGTTAATGGAATTTCCATAACATCCCACAACAAACTTCAAGAAGTCAGAAACCTCATTCAACTTATTACAAAATAACTGCATTTCTCGAACCCCTCCATATAAAATAAAAATTAAATCATCTATAAATCTTTTGTAATAAATGACCTTGAATTCAGTTTTCAATGAGTCCAAGATGGTGTGCTCCCACCACCCCATAACTAAGTTGGCAAAAACTGGGGCTGCTGGGGACCCCATCGCAACTCCTTGAACTTGCTTGTAAAATCTATGATTAAAAATTAAAAAATTATTTTCTAAAATAACTTCCATAGAATCACAATAAAAACTGACTTCTCCATTAGATATATTACTACATTGCTGTAAAAATGCTCTCATTGCTTCTATCTCCTTGTCGTGGGGTATGGACGTGTACAAAGACACTACATCTAGAGCAAACATAATGTGCTGTGTTGGACTGAATAAATGAGCTTCATTCACAAAACGAATACTATCTAAAAAATCCCAAGAGTCCCTCAAATATGACTTCATTTTACAAACAATAGGACTAAGCATTGCATCATTCATTTTTGACATACCCACTGTGACATAATTTGCGGCAGAAATAATAGGTCTGAAGGGAGGGTCCGTTAGGCTTTTGTGACTCTTAGGAATGCCAAACATCACTCCTATTCTAGGATGTTCTACTTCACAAAAATTGTACATTGCAGAATCCATATTACTGCACATCAGATTTTCATACAAAAAGCTGTTAACATATCTGAAACTTTTCTCTATGTCCTTTGTCGAAACAATATTATATTCATTCACATTACTGAGCATGGATTCCATTTTATTAATATAATCCTTTTGATTCATCAAGACAGTGAGCCCTCCCTTATCACTTTTCATTATTCTGATGTGTGTAGAAGTCACTAACTCTTTCATAGCTTTTCTCATGTTGACATTCAAGTTATTAAAATAATATTGACTCGTTATTGAGCAAAGCTCTAATCTCATTCTCACATGTTGTTTCAAACACCTGAATAGTATGAATTAAAGCTGGATTAAAGTTAGAAGGTTTAAAAAACATGCTGTTGTTGTTTTCTCACATCTTTCAAAATATATCTTAAATTTAACTTCCTAGTAAATTTCTTTAAATCAGTGATGGTTTCAACTACATCAGCTCACCTAGTGGGAATGAAATTTAAACCTAACTTTAACAGTTGAACATGAAATTTGTTTAAAATACAGTCAGATAAATTTAAAATGTCCTTTTCAAACTTACCCTCACCTACTCGTTGTCTGTGGATGATTCGGACATTAATCTTGCCTTCTTTCTGGTCATCTTCTGCTGCTTGCAAGTTCTTTGCTCTTTCTCTGAACTTAAAAAAACACCCTGTTTGATAGCAGTGTCACTGTTTTCTTTATCAAACGTTTTAGGTATAGATGGAACAGCCGTTTCTTCAACATTAACCATAACCATTCATGCTCTTCTATCTCTTTTAAAAGTGTAACATGTTCATTTCTTTCACTGAACTTAATATGGAGCTTTGATACAAAACTGTTTTCAATACCCACTTTTAAAAGAGATAGAAGAGCATGAAAGGTTGTTGACTGAGAGAAAGAACAAAAAACTGGAGCGTGACATCAATGCATATAATACTGGCACTGCTTTTTCCATTTTTCTTAAAACTGAAAGAAAACAACTGTTTGACAGACCGAACAAAAAGTGGTCCACCTTTTCTTCGGTCCACCTTAAATCCAATGCACAAGGAACTTTATTTAAGCAAGCGGGGCATATGGGTAATTTTGACAATGTTTGTGGATTCAGCAGTGTCTCAGAAACTGAAGATTCTATGGTTAATGTTGAAGAAACGGCTGCTGCACCCGCAGAACCCTGGGACACAGCCATGGGAAGTAACACACCCCTCCCTGATCACTCATCCTATGCAACATCCAGACCCCAACATGTGACCATCCAAGCAAAATGAGCTGGGCCATACATATATGTATGACAAACACACACCTCCAGGCTGGTCAAACAGTCTGACATACACAAGACCCTCCATGTGCAATCAAACATTGAGGAGAGCCCAATGCAAAATACTAGTAGCTATAGCCAAACATATCCTCCCAGGGCACATCTCCCCCACATATCCTATCCCCTACAAATATATCTGGAGTCTGCCTGTCACCCTGATCCTGTCTGATTTGTATTACCCAACTGTGGACTGGAAATCAGACCAGGCCAAAACATAAATGCACAAAGATTCCACCATTGTAATATATCCCCAAGGTGCTGGGCCATTTCCACAGCACCAGCAGTCAATTGCTTGTAGGCACACCCCTCAAAAGGCTGGATAGTGCAGGAATGCATAGCATTTGCCCTAATAAACCTTGTGTGTGCATCATCCATCCTGTATTCCTCTGGTAAATTACTGTGATGATTTGAGGAGATATGTCACCAGGTACTGAAACAGTGCATGACAGTGTCAAATGCCACATATGACAGATGTCTACTAAAACCAGCCCTGTAACCCTTGCAATCCATACATTACTGAGAGACATTGACACAATCATTGTATGGCCCATTGTCCCCACATTTTGATAGGCTATCTTCAGATATCCTGCACCAATAGGATGACAGGTATGGCTGTAGCACAAAACAAACAGGATTGGAGTGCAACAATCCCTGGAATGGAGTCCCACATATACTATAGAAGGACACACTGGGTATGCTCATGCACTTAGAGAAATGTCAGTAGGATCTAGGAATGAACAGGCCTTCCCCACCCAGTGCATTTTCCATTGCCCCACCTTAGCAGTCCTGAAGAGGGAAATGTCAGTAGGATCTAGGAATGAACAGGCCTTCCCCACCCAGTGCACTTTCCATTGCCCCACCTTAGCAGTACTGAAGATGTCTGGCACCATAGCAGTCACATACCATGGAGCACATTAAATTCCCCAGCACCCATGAGGAGTTGACTGGCAATATGTACCTCTTCCACTGCACCATGTAGCAGAATAACCAGAGGTACTGGGTGCCATAGACTGCACGTACATCCATATCAAAGCACCACCTGGTGAACGGAGGAGGGTCTACATAAACTGCAAGGGGTCCCACTCCATCAACTGCCAGGCCTAGTCCCATAAGCTCTGTGGTGCATGCGATAACTGCATAATAAAATAGTACAAATTACTAGTTAGGTATGAGGTCTAATTTCAGTCCCGGCAAATGTAAAAGTGTGTGTGTGTGTGTTCACAACTAAAAGCTTTTGGAACCATTCAAACCCAATACACCTCCACTTTCCCCACATTAGCAGCCCTGCAGATATCAATCATCTTAGAAGTGCCTTCTGTCAGACTTCAGCCCCATAAACTGTGTGGCACATGCAGTAGTTGCAAATAACTAGTTAGGTAGGTGTTCTAATCTCAGTCCTGGCAGCAGCAAAAGTGTGTGTGTTCACAACTAAAAACTTTTGGGCCCATTCAAACCCAGTACATTTCCCCTTGCCCCACTTTAACAGCCCTGCAGATATCAGTCTTCTTAGAAATGCCTTTTGTCAGGCCTCCGCCCCATACACTCTGTGGTGCATGCGATAACTGCATAACATGATAGTACAAATAACTAGTTAGGTAGGAGTGCTAATCTCAGTCTTGGCAAATGTAGAAGTGTGTGTGTGACACTTGTGTATGCAAAACTGATCGAGCTGTGTGTTTGTTTATAGGTGAAGCAGTTGTATGCCATTCCAACCCATGACACTTCACAGTGCCCCACCTTATCAATCCAGATGATGTCAGTCTCTTATCAGCAACATTGGCCAGCTGTCAGCCCTGTAAGCTCAGTAGTGCATGTGATAAATGCTTAACACTATAGTACAAATGACTAGGTTGCCAGGGGTTCTACTCTTCTGGCAAATGTGTGTGTGGGTATGTATGTTTGTAAGTAGTAGTATTTTGATATGTTTCCTACCCACTGCCCTACTTTATCAGTCCTGCCAATGTCATTCCCCATATCAGCACCTTTGGCCAACTCTCAGCAAGCTCTGTAGCACTTGTGGCACCTGCGTAACACTATAATGCACGTCATTAGTTAGGTAGTCACTAGTTAAGTAGGGATTCTACTCTTACATCTGGCAAGTGTGTGTGTGTCTGCTTGTAGGACAAAATATTTTGATAGGTTAAACACCTACTGCACTACTTTATCAGTCCTGCTGATGTCATTCCCTTCATAGGTTCACAAATGTGTAGTAAGTAATGGCTCAGGAGCCTTTTACAAGCCTAGCACATAGAAGGGCCCTGCCATTATGCCACCTGATCTTATGTCCCAGTGCCTGTATTAGGTATATCCATTGCAGTGATCCTTCGGTTGAGCTGTCTACTACCCATCCACTCATCAAGTTTCTCTGGAACCAGGTCAGCTAGGTGCTCTGCATAACATGTATGGGAAGTGTATTCCAGGGCATGTGCAGCCTTTTGGTGAGGGAGGTGAGGGACCTGTCCCACCAGCATGCTGTGGTTATTGTGGTATTGAGGTAGAGGTCTCTACAGTGTGTGGTGTGGATGGATTTATATGTAACATTGCTAAACCAGCTGGGTCAGACATGGCTCTGTAAGTCAAGCATAGATAGCTGTAATTAGGTGATATGACACAGAGAATAGCTTGGTTCTATTGAGTCTGTCTGTGTAGGATGTGTGTCTAATGCCTAGTCACCCCTTGTGAGATGCTTCTGTGGCTTCCCCAGCTGTAGCATGCCTAGTGAGGTACATGGCAAAGGGGCCATAATACTTGAGGAGTGGTCTAATGAGGGAATAGTAGACAGAGATTATTACCCCTGTCTTCCTGGATGCAAAACCCTTGGTAATGCAATATGCCATATAGAAGTACTTCCTGACCACAGTGGTAATGTCGTGCTTGAAGGAGAAGTTGCTGCCAACCTGTGTCCCCAGATCTATTGTAATGAATACAGTTTTCATTGGGCTCCCATCAGTGGGGTACTTACTGGAAGCTGAGTGCTTTACAAAGGGGATGATGATGCGTATTGTGGTGTCAAGATTCTAGGCATGGTTTCCGCACCACTCAGTGGTCTCAGTGAGGCCTTTCTGTGGGATGTGTGCATCACTTGGGGAGTCAGTGATAGCTCCCAGCTTGCAGTCCTTTGTGAACTTGGTCAGCCAGAGTCCCTCTGTGTTGGGCTGGACTCCTGAGAAGTAGATGCTGGACAGGAAATTACCCAGTACTGATCCCTTTGGGACTCCACTTGTGACTGCTTGCCAGTCTGACCTGGAGTTTGTCACTGTCATACTTGTGTGTTCTGTGAACCAGTTTGCAAAACAAACAATGATATATGGGTTGATGCCTAGTTTGTGGGGTTTATCAATAATCCCTCCCTGAGGGATGGTAACACAAGCTTTGGACAGATTTATGTAGGCTGTATGCAGTGCCTTACGGTCATACACAGCCCTGCTGACTCAGTCAAAGAGATCAACCACATTGAGCAGGCATGATCTGCCATTCACAAAGCCAAACTGTGTGGATCCAGAGTTAGGAGATCACCTACACCTTGGTCAAGCAGGTCCCCGATGATGGGGTCCATACCCCTACATAGTGGATCTGTCAGCCTAAGGGGCCAATAATCCCCGGGGTCTGTAGATGCTACCCCTTCATGGAGAGGGATGACTGCAGCAGTGTGCCAAGTTTGAGGGACAGAGTCTGAGGTGAGGCTGTGACTGATTTGGTCCAAAGTCACTTTGTATGTCATGTAGAACACAGCCATGGATATGTTGGTGTCCCATGGAAGCTGTATTCTTGCCTTTGGACAATGCAGGTCTAACCTGCCCTGCAGTACTGCAGGGTGCCTGCCATTCATCTGCCATTGTGATTGTGCACTTGTGGGGGGTGAGAAAGGTAAAGCTGTCACTCAATGTATTGCCAAGACTGTGGCCAATATCTCTTATCAGGATATATATTAGCATTGGGCAGTAACTCACAGCACTTGTGTTTAATGCTGTGGAGGTTGTTGATGTAACTATCAAACGCTTTTGTGATTGTCATCAGTGTCTGCTGCATGTCTAACTTCATAGATGCCTGTAGGGGATTCCATGAGGGATCCCAAGTTGTGTGTGAGGCTAATAAGGGAGTTCAACAGTCAGGGGACACCACCTTTCTCTGCAACAGTGTCCTACATCTGTTGTACACTTTAATAATGGCAGGGGACCATCATATTGTTTCCCAGTGTTTGGAGGACAGTGTCTGGGTTCTGTTGGCTATGGCTAGTACCATGCATTCATGTATCTGTTTGTGCAGTGCATATGTATATGATTCAACAGTCATGCAGATATTTCCCATTGCCATGGGTACAGTGAAGTCATCCACCCCTGCTTTTATGGCTGCAAATTCAGCTTTGGAGAGGTTTTGCATGGTGGTTACCTTTGTTGGGGGTGTGGCTGACATTTTGGGTTCCATGTTGATTACAGCCCATGTGGATCCCACCAGTGAGGGATTTACAACTGTGGATGAGCAACAGTCTCATATTTAAGTAGTCAACACAGGTCAAGGTTGTTGTATCCTTTACTGGGGGTCAGTATGAGCTGGTCCAGGGCATTGGAAATGATGAATCCCAGGAAGTGTTGAGCCACAGTTCTGGCGCTTGGCTATTTTTCCCAGGTGATGGAGGGGTAGTTGAAGTCTCATACTATGTCAGTGTTGCGTTGGACCTTCATAGATGGCAGGGTGTTGAGGAATGTTCATTGACAGTCTAGGGACATAGATGTGGACCCATAGCAGGCTATGGTCTGCAATGCACTATTAACCCAAGGCAGTTGTACAGGAAGTATCTCCAATGCATTATGCTGGGATACTTGTCTGGAGGTGTTCCTATCAATAATGAATATGGAGACAACACCACCTGTGGAGGTGTGGTGTAGTCCATGTTTGGGGGCTGACAGCTGTGGAATGCGTTATAGCCTGATACTGCAGGGCTGCTGTCTGGTGCTGTGAACCACTTCTCCATTACAGCAGAAATGTTAATGTCCTCCACTATGACAATTGCTTTGAGTGACTGCATCCTGACAGTTAGATGTCTACTGTTGAGCAGCATAACCCTCAGATTGCATACATGTCTAGCTGTTATGGTGGTAATTACATTAGTAACACTGCCTAATAGGGCATTATAAGGGTGGCAAAACCCTAAGCCAGTACCTGGAAATCCAGCGCTGACAGATGTAGGACATCTGTGGCAAGTCATTCAGTTCTGTCAATCATGTCCTCCCAAGCAGAGAGATACTGGATCCCCTGAGAATGACACAAAACACTTGAGCCAATGTTGCAGTCAATCATCTGTTGAAAGTACTGTAACATCATTCTGGGTATACTGCTCATGGCTACTGTCACACCTGCTTGGACCACATAATCAGAGAGTTCAACCATGTATCTTGTCATGTAGTCCAGAGAGGTGTGTCCCAAGTCATTCACGACCACATGGATACAGAGTGAAACTCGTAGTTGTTGTGGAGTGCCATGACTGGCTGCATCATGTGTTGAATGCTGGCATGTGATAGATATTTGGCTGTTACCTGCTCCATATTCAACTTAATGAGTGGAATATGTGAGTGCCTCATTACTGAGTTACTCATGATCACTGTATTGTGCAAGGTGGTTAGCCTTAGGAGCTAAGGTTGAGGGACACACTGTATAGGTTAAATATGTGTCCCTTGGCATGTGCCATGTCATGGTGTCTGAGTGGGTGCCTGTCTTGCTGGTTTGTGCTGTTGGGGTAAATGTCCATTGAGTGCCTCTGGGAAGGTGGGTGTGTGGCTTTTCACTGTATGTCATGGCTGTCAAAGTGGGTGTCATGATGAGCTATGTGTTCCGCATAGCGTGGTGCAGGTGTTGATCTTATCCTTTTGACCTGCTAGTCCAATCTTTGCTGGAGAGTGCACATGTCCACATTGGGTGATATATTGGTAACTCTCAAAAGTCTGAGTGTTTGGAGTTTAGAGGGGAGGGTTGTTTGTGTACATGAGGCAGTTTCAACAGTGCATCAGAATGGACAAGTGCACCAGGTTAATGGGTGAAAGCACAGAAAACTGTCCTTCAATCACGGCAGGAGGGGTGGACATTACAAGTAAGTAGTGGGGCTATGTCTGTGATGAATGAGTAATGCTGATGGCTCCCAGGTGTGCCACACTTATTGATACAATAACCTGGTGAAGTGTCAACCAATAATGCTAATTAAAGTGCAAGATGGAAAGAAGTAGCACAATATAAGGGTGGAACTGAAGGCGGACTTTCTGCCACCTGTAATACTTTACCTCAGCTGTACAGTTATCAGCAGCTTTGGAAATGTGGATGTTCAGTAAGCTCTGTAGCATGTGTGTTAACTGTGTAATACTGTAATAGACATAACTAGATAAGCAGGAATTCTAATCCCAATAATGACAAGTGAGAGAGAGAGAGTGTGTGTGTGTGTGTGTGTGTGTGTGTGTGTGTGTGTGTGTGTGTGTGTGTGTGTGTGTCTGTGTGTGCACCATGTACTGTCTGACTTATACCATTTTTGACTTGTGTAATACCCTTCACACTTTCCCTTGCCCCAATCTAGTAGTCCTGTTAATGTCATCCACCTTAGATGTACCTTTGGACTAGGTGAAATTTATAAACTGTATGGTGCATCTGATAACTGCTAGCACTGTAGTAGACATAACTAGATAGGCAGGAGTCCTAAACACACTACTGGTAACTGTGTGTGTTTGTGTGAGAATCATGTAGTGTGTGGGTTATAGCATTTTTGACCTGTGTACTACCCTTTACATTTCCCCTTACTCCAATTTAGTAGCCCTGTTGATGTCATCCACCTTAGAAGTATCTTTGGAGTAGGTAGAACTGTATAATCTCTGTGGTGCATCTGATAACTGTGTAGCACTATAACATAAGTAACTAGATAGGCAAGGGTTCTAATCCCAATACTAGCAACTTTTTGTGTGTGAGAATCATATCTTGCATGGCTTATACCATTTTGATGTGTGTACCACACACAGCTGGTGACCACCTCCCACTGCCATTACCTTATATAGTGTGATAACAGCATCTGCCTCACATGCAGCAAGTTAAACCATTGTACAGTCCTCTGTACAGATGTGTCTTGAATATCCAGATGTTTGCAAACTATACATGGTCGGAAGTGGTCTGTGTGCCATAACAATGCCCATGTAAGTGATATTGCAGCCAAATAGGCCACAGTGAGTGCACTGACACATATGGCAGCATGAGGTATCATACCTGACTGAAACAGCATGCTGATATGACATCTGTCACCCTCACAGGTGGCCAGCCTTGTAGGTGCAATATGTGAGTCCAGTTGCTTGGTTTTACAAGTGAACTGTTCATGTTATGGGTCACATTAAAGGCTGGAAGAGGTGTGGACTGACATATTTTATTCCTAATTTGTATGTAACAGAAACACCTTGCATCTTAACAGGGGTGTACACAATTTATATACACTGTATACCACTAATGTGTCACACATGTCCCTACCTTAGGTCATTTGTCCAGCCCATTTTTCTGGCCTCTGTCCAGACATCTTGGCACTGACAATTAGTAAGGTATGCTACAAAATGTTGAATTCATGTCAGATAGGCCCCAGTGATGACTACTGTGATGCAGTGCAGTTAACCCCACCACAAGTGAACATGTATATAAAGCAATACAGCTATTACTGACAGTTATGTGCATGGCAAATTGCATGCCCTTCACATCCCTGGGGTATTGCCAGACAACAGCAGATCAATGTCATACTCTCCAGCTTCAGGCTACTGTCCCATATGCACACCAGAGAGTCGTAGGTAGCTGTATTAGCAGACTCCCATGTGGCCTTGGCACAGGATGGATGCAGCATGTCTGCACATTTACAGTACTAACCCCAATAATACACAGTGTTCTTTCCTCACCATAGATGTGCACCTCTGTGTATTAGAAATCCCCATCCACAACTGCAATTGGACCTGACACATGGATGCAGATACAATACAGATACATGTATGTCTGATACATTACTGTACTAATCCCCAATGGGCCCTTATCTGCACACTCCCTGTCCATTGTGTGGGTGCCACCCACCTCCAGCATGTTGACCTCTGTATCCTGGTGTTGTACTGGGGGTGTGCCCTTAGGTTGGTGGGGGCTCATATGCTACACAACTTGGTTGTGTGATGGATGACAAAGAGAAATGTGAAGTCATTTGTATGATGTGGTGATGACTGTACCCAAGGGTGACAGAGTGGTCATTGCAGCAGATGTCAATGGGCATGTTGGTGAAGGGAACAAATGGTCTGTGGAAGTGATGGGTATGCATGGTGTTAAAAGGAATGCAGACAGTGAGACGGTAGTGGGGTTTGCAAAACAGATGGACATAACCATGGAGAATATGTACTAAAACACGAGGGAGGAGCATAGGGTGATTTACAAGACTGTAGCAAGATGCACAAAGGTGGAATATATCCAATGTAGGAGGGCCAGTTTGAAGGAGATTGGTGACTGCAAAGTGGTAAAGGGGAAAGTGTATTTAGGAAGCATAGAATGTTGGTCTGCAGGATAATGTTAATGATCAAGAAGATGGGGGGCGTGAGTTCAGCAGCAAGGATCACATGGTGTGAATTGGAAAAGCGTGATGTTGAGGTGGAGTTCAAGGAAAGATTAAGACAGACCCAGGGTGGCAATGTCAATTTACTACATATCTGGTGAAGTACATCCGAGCTACTAAGGAAGATGGCTAGAAAGATGCTTGGTGTGACATGTGGATGGAGGAAATAGTACAAGAAGACCTGGTAGTAGACTGAGGAAGTACAAGACAGTATACAGAGAAAGAGGATGGGGAAGAAGGAGTGGGACTGTCAGAAAGATGAGGAAAGTAGACAGGAGTGTGAGGAGATGAGGTACATGGCAAAGAGAGATGTGGGAAAGGCAAAGGATGAGGCATATGAAGAGCTGTATGACAGTTTGTGAATTACTGGATATTTGTATTACTTGTTGCCATGTTCAGTTATTTTAGTTGTTATGCTAAGAGGTTGATGTATGTCTTCCCATTGTGTATGGCCTGTCATGATGTTGTAGCAGTGTACTGTTCACTTATTTATTTGGACTGTGGGGTGGGGGGGGGCAAATGTGAGTGACATGGGTCTTTTTGTATCCAACTTTGCATGCTGCCCCAGTTATGTGTGGTCTATCAGCAGCATATGTTTTTATGGGCATTTTGAGACATGTATGCAGATATATTCTGAGACGTGTGTGTGTGTGTGTGTATATATATATATATATATATATATATATATATATATATATATATATATATATATATATATACACACACCTCAGTATTTATTGGTAATATATCTATATATTGTTATACACATATATGAATCTCCATACATATCTCTCTCTCTCTATGTATATGTTCCTTTTCAGATATATATATTTGTAGATACCAATCCTTCCTAATTGCACAGTGTCTCTTCCCTATTGTAAACTGGCTGTAAAGTAGGGTATATTAGAGAAAACATCCAAAAACCATACATCTGAGATGGCTTACTGGTAAATTGCTGTTGCTATGGTGTGCAGGGTCCTGGTTTCATGCAAGGGCTGTTTATTTTGTTGCTAGGCAGAACAAGGACTGTTGGATACAGAGTGATTAAGGCAGTTTTATGAGGGTTTAGTCTCCACACACACTCCACATTGCCATACTGTACACAGGCTGGTCATGTTGGCCACAGTAAAAGAGCCATGGAACAGTCATCACCTTACAGTCTGTGTTGCATGCAGTAAAGGTGTGTCACTGTAGTAGCTACAACTACATAGCCAGGGATTCTAGTCTGAGGAAGCCCAAATTGGTGAGCATTTGTGTGTCAGTACAGTATCCTATGTTTGAGTGAGTACTATGTCCACTTGGAGGGTGGCCCTCATATTTTAGACAGTGTCGCTCCCACTACATGTCCCAAGGTCCACTGTATGTGGTCTACTCTCTTCATTAACCTCACAATTTTCTGACAACAATCTTCATCCCAATAAGACCTGTGCTGTGTGCATTAACTATTTAACAGTATGCCCCGACTGACAGGATAGTCAGGGCTGCTAAACCCAGGTGTGTCAATTGTGTGTATGACTGTGTTTGTCAATGTGTATATGTCAGTATGTTATAGTATGTTGTGTCCATTCACATCCAGTACATCCCCCATTGCCAAACTGTACAAGGCCTTGTGATGTAGTAAACTTTACAGGAACTCCAGAACACACCTCACCCTACAAGCTCTGTGGTGTGTGCAATTAAGGCAGAACACATTAGTTGCAATAACTACATAGGTAGGGGTTCTAATCTCAGTGTTGGCAAGTGTGTGTGTGTTTGTGTGTGTGTTTCTGTTTGTTTGTGAAAGGATCTACTTCAGTTTGCAATAAAACCATGTCCCAGGTGTTCATTTGACCGAGACCAAATTGGTAAAAGCTGAAACTGCAAATGAATCATCTTGTGGAATCTCATTTCACCAAAACTAGTAGTGGCAGTGTAAATGCCCTTTTCCCCACTGTACAGCTGTACAGCGATACTGGAGTTAGTATATATAGTGGGTGGTGATCGTTGGAGGTACAGCCCCCTACATTAGGGGTAGTGTGCATATCCCCACATGTAGTGTGCTATATATATATATATATATATATATATATATATATATATATATATATATGTGTGTATACGTATATATTTGTGTGTGTGTGTATATATATATATATATATATATATATATATATATATATATATATATATATATATATATATATATATATATATATATATATATATATATATATATATATATATATATATATATATATATATATATATATATATATATATATATATATATATATATATATATATACACAAACATACACCTCAGTATTTATTGGTAATATATCTATATGTTATATACATATATGTATCTCCATACAGATCTCTCTCTCTATGTATATGTTCCTTTTCAGATATATATATATATATATATATATATATATATATATATATATATATTTGTAGATACCAGTCCTTCCTAATTGCACAGTGTATCTTCCCTATTGTAAACTGGCTGTAAAGTAGGGTATGTTAGAGAAAACATCCTAAAACCATACATCTGAGATGGCTTACTGGTAAATTGCTGTTGCTATGGTGTGCAGGGTCCTGGATTCATGCAAGGGCTGTTTATTTTGTTGCTAGGCAGAACAAGGACTGTTGGATACAGCGTGATTAAGGCAGTTTTATGAGGGCTTAGTCTCCACACACACTGCACATTGCCATACTGTACAAGGGCTGGTGATGTTGGACACAGTACAGGAGCCATGTAACAGTCATCACCTTGCAGTCTGTGTTACATGCAGTAAAATGCATCACGGTAGTAGCAATAATTACATAGCCAGGGGTTCTAATCTGAGGAAGTCCAAATCTCTGAATATTTTTGTGTCAGTACAGTATCCCATGTTTGAGTGAGTACTATGTCCACTTGGAGGGTGGCCCTCAAATTTTAGACACTACATGTCCCAAGTTCCACTGTATGTGGTCTACTGTCTCCATTAACCTCACAATTATCTCAGAACAAACTTCATCCAAATAAGGCCTATGCTGTGTGCATGAACTATGTAACAGTATGCCCTGACTGACAGGATAGTGAGGGCTGCTAAACCCAGGTGTGTCAAATGTGTGTATGACTGTATGTGTTTGTCAATGTGTATATGTCAGTATATTATAGTATGTTGTGTCTGTTCACACCCTGTACATCCCCCATTGCCATACTGTACAAAGCCTGGTGATGTAGTCCACTTTACGGAAACCTTGGAACACACCTTACCCTACAAGCTCTGTGGTGTGTGCAATTAGGGCAGAACACATTAGTAGCAATAACTACATAGGTAGGGGTACTAATGTCAGTGTTGGCAAGTGTGTGTGTGTGTGCGTGTGTGTGTGTGTGTGTGTGTGTGTGTGTGTGTGTGTGTGTGTGTGTGTGTTTCTATGTGTGTTTCTATTTGTGTGTGAAGGGATCTACTTCAGTTTGCAGTAAAACCATTTCACAGGTGTTCATTTGACCGAGATCAAATTGGTAAAAGCTGAAACTGCAAATGAATCATCTTGTGGAATCTCATTTCACCAAAACTAGTAGTGGTAGTATAAATGCCATTTTCACCACTGCACAGCTGTACAGCGATACTAGAGTTAGTATATATAGTTGGTGGTGGTTGTTGGGGGTACAGCCACCCACATTGGGGGCAGTGTGCATATCCCCACATGTAGTGTGCTGTTATACTGTTGAGTCTATGTTAAGAAGATAAGTAGTTGTTAATCTAACTAGATGTGGTTCTATGCCACCCCACACCCTCCAATGTGATGGGCTGTGTGACCAACTCCAGGTTTGCACTACAGTGCGGAACAGAACACATACCCTGCCACTACTATTTTCAGTGAAATTATATTTGGCGGACTGATTATTAAGTGATTTCAGGTTTTGGCAATTCGGTCTTGGTGGAATTACATTTGCAAAAATCAGTTCTCTGCAAAGTTCAAAGTTAAGTACATCCATGTGAACAACACTCTGTGTGTTGTAGCAACACAAAAGCTTCTGTGTGTGTGTTATTCACAAACCTTTGGTGTTTGCCACCCAGTACACTTACCATTGTTCACTGTACAAGAGCCACTTACATCAGCCACCATGCACTTACCTGTATACACCCCTCAGATCTGCCAGCCATGTGGCACATGCAATAACTGTTATACAGACCTGTTACTTGTGTTCAGCTGTACCCTGGATATGACACAGTCAATGTGTTACCAAGCTGCCACACCCCTTGTAGGAATGACAGCAGGCCAACATCCTCCTGACACCAGACACCTTGAACAAAAACAGAATCCATTACTGAGACCACATTCAGTCAGTGTTAATAACAGCAATTATGCATCATGGCTGGACAGTTACACACCCTGGTGTGTAAGCATTAAACATGCCACATGACATTTTAAACAGCATTACATTGCTAAACAGTAGTACATTCACCCTGTGCATTAGAGCCATATTAGCATGTCCCTGCATCGATGGTATGGATGATAGGAATGTGGCACAAGCATCATCATATGCACAGGGTGTGATGTGGGTTTGTCAGAGGCCTAGGCTGAGCCATTTGGTTGACATCATGTGTGTGGGTTAGGGGGTTGTTTATTAAATGGGCCGTACAGAGGTGGTGTGTGTATGTATAGAGGTGCCCTAGCTGTGATGGTGATTGTGTGTGTGTGTGTGTTTAATGTGGATATGAGGAGAGCACAGACACCTGTTGATATGCCAGCCTCTTCTACGATATGAAATAGGGCCATAGTACTCCATTTGAAAACATTATACGCACCAGATATGTGACATATGACCTGTGCAATCCAATCAAGAATCAAACAAATGTGTTAGTTGTGAGGAAAGTGAATGAGATGTGTACAATAAGTGAACTACAGCAGTCACTATTCCTGGTAAGGGGTATACTAGCATGGTACATCTTGACTTGGCATTATTTGGTCTGTCTTTCCTAAAAAGGTCCCCCAACGCTGCCAAATTGCAAGGCCAGCTCATGTGCATAGCCCTTGGAGGTCACACAGGGGCTTTACTATTGCTATGGAGTCTAGGTTATGTCTGGGCCAATTCATAACCTTGAATGTATTCAGATGCAGCCATTCTTAGCTAGCTTTGGATGTATGCTTCAATTCACTATTGTGTTTGAAGCTAAAACCCCTTCCCACCCCACCCTCAGCCTTATTGCAGATGCTTGACAACTGTGGGCCACACATGAGTGTTATTTTGCAGTGTTCACAATCCCTTCCACCATGTCTACAGGCCTAGTTCCAGCTAATGAACAGCAACTCTAAGGGTGTATACTGGCACCAGCAAACTTCATGTTGTGGATGGTGGCCCTGAGGTGAAGTGAGGTGATGCTTGTGCACCACACATATCTCTATGAATACTGTCTGTCGGTTTGAGCCTTGATGTCATGACACCATTACACATTGCAACACATGCCTTTGGGAGACTTACTGTTATGCTTTTGCTACTTGTACATAGCCCTGGATGGTGTTTCTTGTGGGGAAAATTGTCCACCTACTTACCCTAATCCATAGGCCACACTTATCCAGGTGATTGTTGCCATCAGTACTACACAGGTAGTACTTGTTAGACATTCCTGCAACTCCCTCAGTGTTGCTGCATGTCTCCTGGCAGCCTCCCTGACCAGTTTTCTACACATCTTGTCATCTGTTTTGGATGAGCATCTGGTTCTTTTCATCATCACTGTTGTTCCATATTTAATACACCTCAAGATGACTGTCTGCACTGTTTTCCATGGTATATGCAATCATGAGGTAATGTTTTTTCCCTACACCTGACTGCTACATTTCAGATGTGGGATCCCTTTGATGCTTTGTAAGATGTGTGCAAGCCATGGCTGCTTCTGTTGCAGTCAACTGAGGAAATGTCATGAACATACGTCTCGGACAGCACACCATTACCTGGTGTGACATTGAGGCCCTGTACTTGATGGCAGGTGTGTACTCAGGTAGAGTGAATACTATCAGTACATCACAAGCTTCCTCCAGAATGTTATTTTGAGTGTGCGCACACACATGCATCCAGTGTTTTGTAAGGTGTGTGTACCCCATATTTGTTGCACTAACATATAATGCTATTTTACACATTAATTGTTAATGTTAGGATCACATTACAAGTTGTAAAAGGTGTAGAATGCATTATTGTGGTCTGTCATTGTATATATCAACAGTTCCCATCTTAATAGGTGTGTGTACACTGTTGTATCCACTGTATAAGGGTAATGTTTCATACATGTCCCTACTGTAGCCCATTTGCCCCACCATTTTGTTTTTCTCTGTCCACACATCTTGCACTGACAGGCTGTGAGGTATACTGGAGGAATCTTACATACCCCTCAGATATGATATCATGGAGACCACTGAGATGCAGTGTAGTTAACAACAACAAAATTGAACAGTTACTTCATGCATTATGGGTAGGTGGGATAAATTTGTGCATGGCAAATAGCATGGGCTTAACATGGCTGGTGTATTGGCAAACCTCAAAAAAAAAAACAATTCCATACTCACCAGCTATAGGCTGCTGTCCCAGTTGTATACCAGAGGGACCTAAATAGTTGTGGGAGAGAGGTAATGTCAATAGCCACTGATGTGGCCTTGATACAGAGTGTAAGCAGCATTTCAGCACATTAACAGTACAACCCCCTATCCTAAAAATATGCTAACCATCACCATAGATGTACATGTCTGTGCATTATTAAACACCAGCAAGACCTACTATCTCATCTGACATATGCATGTAGATAGTATACAGATAGAAATGGATAAGCAACAGTGTTCTAGTAATGTGCATTGGAGCCTTACCTGCATGACCCTAGTCCACTGTGTGGATGTAACCCACCTTCACAATGCTTTCCTCAGCTTCATGGCTTGTGCGTTGGGTGGGTGCCCCAAGATTGGTGAGGAGCTCCTCGGTGGGTGTCAGTGGTGGCTGGATGGCGGTGCCCCCACCTGCAGCTAGCCAGTTCCTTGCTACAGCAGCGTCCCATTGATGGGCATGGCAAATGGCAGATGAGGTCAGTTGCCCGATGCCTCACCTGCTCATATGTTCTGCTGTGTAGGCCGGCATCATTTACCATGTGGACCAGATTGTTCCACAGGGTGGGCCTGCCCCCCACATCTTTTGCTTTCCATCCAAATAACAGAGCATAGTGTTC